>NW_026067944.1:22845028-22846965 GCF_014885135.2 Alexandromys fortis | reverse complement strand
GTATCGGGCAGAGTAGCCCCTGAGGATGACCAGGAAGTGTAGGAGGGGTGTCTGAGTTCCCTGTCCCGGGCTGCTGCCGCGGTCAGAAACTCACTCACACCAGTGATGTCCCTCCTGGTGCCGGGTTCAGGTCTCCTTGCTGCTTGGGTGGTTCGTAAACAAAGGACCTACCTAGCTCGGTGCAGGCAGGCTAGTGGGCCATCTAGGTCATTTTCACTGAAAAACATTTCTCTAGGATGGTGGATTTGAGAGGAGACATGGTGTCTTGGTCTTTCATGTTACTTGTGGTTTTGTGATGAGACCTAGGCTCATGGGCTTCTTTCATTGGTTGTATGTCTCATTTGAGATTCTAGGATGCCTCTATTGAGAAGTTTGTTTTTGCTTATCTTGTTGCCCACGCTTAACTAATTTCATATGAGGAGTTTGTAGGTCAATCCTTCAGATACTTTGTTTACTTTGGAATGGAGGAATGGAGGAATGGAGGTTGATTCCAATTCAGTAGTAAGCCAGAAGACATGTGAATGAGACAAAGAATTGGATCCTATTGGGCTGAGGTACATATTTTGCCTTGTGGTATGAGGATGACATGGGTGAGCCAGCTTACAATGTGTCCAAAGGCTAGGCCTTTGGGTTGTGGATAGTGTGGGCAGGTTTTGTTCCAGGGATTCACCAGGCTGGGTAGGTGCACAAATGTGCATCCTGACTAGGTCTGGAAGTTGGCTCTCTATCGGGTATGTCAGTGTTTGCGGCCTCACTGAACTGGGTTGGTGCATAGGATATATGACTGGGCTTATCCCTGGAGGTTGGGAAATCTGAGGTAGGTTTGGAAATGGGGAAAGTAAAGGCATATTAGGGTCCAGGAAGCTCACCAGACTGGACCAGAGGTCAGGCTATGAACTTGGTTAGGCCTGGAGTTTAGATATGGCACAGTCACAGTAGCAGGCTATGATAGTGGTTGTTTTTAATGAGCTCCTCAAGGGATCCTAATGAGACAAATGCCTTTTAAGACCAGACAACACAGTTCTTCTGCTGCTATAGTAATCTGGAATCCAAGAGTCTAAACTAAAGTGTTTCTTCAATTCTTGTTATCTTTCACCCCATATTGACAATTTTAATATATATACATATATGGTTAGACAAGGTAAGAACACACTCAACACCACAAAGAGCAACATGACACCAACAAAAACAAGTGGCCTACAACAGCAAGACATGAATGCCCAAATATGGATAAAGCAGAAGAAAATGATCTAAAAATGACCTTAGGAGAATGTTTGAGGCCATTGAAGAGGAAATGAAAAATTCCCTCAAAGAAATGGAGAAAGAGACAAACAAAAAATTGTAAGAAATCAACAAATCCTTTCAATAAAACCAATAAAAAGTAACCAAACAGATGAAGAAAACTATTCAAGACTTGAAAACCATAATAGATATAATAAAGAAAACAAAAACTGAGGTAAATTATGAGAAAACAATCAGGAACCACAAACGCAAGCATAAACAGCATAAAAAGAATACAAGAGATGGAAGAGAGACTCTCAAGTGCTGAAGATACAATAAAGGAAATAGACTCATTGGTCAAAAAAAATTAAATCTAATAAGCTTAACACAAAATATCCAGGACATATGGGACACCTTAAAAAGACCAAACCTAAGAATAATAGGGATAGGCCTGGAGAGATGGTTCAGCCATTAAAGACTAGGCTCATAACCAAAAATGTAAGAGTTTGGTTCCCAGCACCCATGGCTGTCCCTCCAGGTATGTAAAAAAAATAATAATAATTAAAAAATAAAAATTAAACAAGAAAAATAGGGATAGAAGAAGGAGAAGAAGTACACTCAAAAGCACAGAAAATGTATTCAACAAAATCATAGAAGAAAACTTTCCCAACCAAAAGAAAGATACACACACACACACACACACACACACACATATA
>NW_026067944.1:22839382-22842320 GCF_014885135.2 Alexandromys fortis | reverse complement strand
GGGCTGCGTCCCCGGCACCTGGCCGCCCGCATGGCTAGTTTATACCCAGAAATAATTACACGGAAACCGTATTCTTTCAAACACTGCCTGGCCCGGCTAGGTCCAGTTTCTTATTGGCTAGCTCTTACATATTGTTCTAACCCATTTCTAATATTCTGTGTAGCCCATGAGTTGGCTTACCAGAGAGGATCTTAACCTGTGTCTGTCTGGAGCGGGAGAAACATGGCGACTCCTCTCACTAAGCTTCTTTCTCCCAGAATTCTCTTCTGTCTACTCCGCCTACCTAATTTTCTGTCCTATGAGGGCCGAGGCAGTTTCTTTATTATTACAAGACCCACCTCCATCAAAGGGCCAAGTTACATATAAAGGCAGACTTATCTGAATTATACCTGACTTCTCAATGGAAACAATGAAAGACAGAAGGTCCTGGTTAAGCGTTATGCAGACATAAAGAGACCAAAGATGCCAGCCCAGAATAATATACCCAGCAAAACTGTCAATCACCATAGATGGACAAAACAAGATATTCCATGACAGAACCAGATTTAACCAATACCTAGCCAAAATCTCAGCCCTATACAAAGTACTAGAAGAAAAGTTCCAACCCAAGGAAGTTAGGTACATCCATAAAAGCACAGACAATAGCTGATCTCACAGCAGCAAATCCCAAAGAAGGGAAAAACACATACAATAACATCACCAACAATGAAAACTAAAATGACAGGCACTAGCAATCACTGGTCATTAATATCCCTTAATATAAATGGACTCAACTCACCTATGAAAAGACACAGGCTAACAGATTGGATAAAAAGACAGAATCCATCCTTCTGCTGCATACAATAAACACACCTCAACCTCAAACCTCAGAGTAAAGAGTTGGGGAAATTTTTTCCAATCAAATGGACCTAAGAAACAAGCTGGTATAGCTATCCTAATATCTAACAAAATAGACTTCAAAGTAAAATGAATCAAAAGAGACAAAGAAGGACATTTTATATTAGTCACAAGAAAAAACCCATCAAGAGGAAATCTTAATACTGAACATCTAAGCCCCAAATACAAGTGCACCCTCATATGTAAAAGAAATACCACTAAAGCTTAAATCACACATTAAACCCCACACATTAATAGTGGGAGACTTCAACACCCTACTTTCACCACTGGACAGGTCTATCAGACAGAAAATCAACAGAGAAATAAGGGAACTAACAGATGTTGCAAATCAAATGGTCTTGACAGAAATCTATAGAGCATGCCATGGAACCTTCTCAAACACTGATCACATAATAGGTAACAAAGCAAACCTCCACAGATACAAAAAAAAAAATAGAATAACCCCATGTATCATATCAGATTACCATGGCTTAATATTAGAATTCAACAGAAACACTAATTTCAAAAAGCCCACAAACTTATGGGAATTAAACAGTGCTCACTTAAATCATCAATGGATAAGGGAAGAAATAAAGGAAGAAATCAAAGACTTCCTAAAATTCAATGAAAATGACCACACAACATACTGAAATTTATGGGACACAATGAAAGCAGTGTTAAGAGGAAAATTCATACCATTAAATGTCTACAGAAAGAAGTTGGAAAAATCCCACACTAGTGAGTTAACAGAATACCTGAAAACTCTAGAACAAAAAGAAGTAAGCTCACCCAGAAGAACTAGACAGCAGTAAATAATCAAATTGAGAGATGAAAACATCCTGGTATTGGCATAAAAACATACAGGAGAAAAAATGGTATTGAATCAAAGACACAGTTATCAATTCACACACCTACAAACACCTAATTTTTGACAAAGAAGCAAAAAATATAAAAATGGAAAAAAGAAAGCATATTCAACAGATGGTGCTGCATCACTCTGCGTCACTAGATATCAACATGTAGAGGAATGAAAATAGATCCATATCTATTGCCATGCACAAAACTCAAGTCCAGATGGATCAAAGAACTCAACATAAAACCAACCACACTGAATCTCACAGATGTGAAAGTGTGAAGTCCATACACTTGAACACCTTGGCACACGAGACCACTTCCTAAAATAACCCCAGTAGCACAGACACTGAGAGAAACAATTAATTAATGGGACTTCCTGAAACTGAGAAGCTTCTGTAGAGATAGGACATGCTCAACAAGACAAAATGGCAGCCTACAGAATGGGAAAGGATCTTTAACAACCCCCACAATGGACAAAGGACTGATTTCTAAAATATACAAAGAACTCAAGAAATTGGTCATCAAAAGAACAAATAATCCAATAAAAAATGGGATACAGACCTAAATAGAGAACTCTCAACAGAGGAATCTAAAATGGCTGAAAAACACTTAAAGAAATGCTCAACATCCTTAGTTATCAGAGAAATGCAAATCAAAACAACTCTAAGATTGCATCTTTTAACACCTGTAAGAATGGCCAAGATCAAAACCACTAATGACAATTATGCTGAAGAGGATGTGGGGTTAAGGGAAAGCTCCTCCTTTGCTGGTGGGAGTGAAAACTGGTATAGTCACTTTGGATTTCAGTATGGAAATTTCTAAGAAAATTAGAAAACAACTTTCCTCAAGACCCAGCAATACCACTTTTGTGTATATACCCAAAGGATGCTCAGTCATACCACAAGGACATGTGTTCAACTATGTTCATAGAAGCATTGTTTGTAATAGCCAGAACCTGGAAACAACCTAAATGCCCCTCAATGGAAGAATGGATAAGGAAAATGTGGTACATTTACACAATGGAGTACTACACAACAGAAAAAAACAATGACATCTTGAAATTTGTGGCCAAATTGATGAATTTAGAAAACATATTGAGTGAGGTAACCCAGACCCAGAAGAAAAATTTCATATGTACTCACTCATAAGTGGCTTTTAGACATAAAGCAAAAAAAAAAAAAAAAAAAAAAAAAAAAAAAAAAAAAAA
>NW_026067944.1:22833771-22835690 GCF_014885135.2 Alexandromys fortis | reverse complement strand
AAAAAAAAAAAAAAAAAAAAAAGATTAAATAAATAAAACATATAGTTAAATTAAGCTCTAGAGTTAAGCACATGTGTTAAATCATTTTGATTCAAATAACCATCTGTAATTCAATTTGATTTTATTCTTCTATGAGAATGTATTTCAGTGAGAGCTCTTAACCTATATTTTGCTGATGTAATTTTTTACTAATAGAAAGGGTTTCTTTTTTTGGCTAGTGTGAGATCATCATAGTTCTCTATCCCTGTGCACATGTGTGTGCTTGTGCACCTGTTTTTTTTCCTCATTTCTGAATTGAAGGAATTATGTCTGCATTTTGTTAAGTTCTTCACATTGCAAAAGGATTGGTTACACTGTTGATGTTGGTTTGATTTTCCTTCCAGAGAATGTCAGTGCAGTGATGGTAACACTGCCCAACATCAGCACACACTGAAACCTTGGAGATGCATCAGACTAACCACAATGATGCACACCTTTAATCCCAGAGCTTGGGAGGCAGAACCAGGACCCTCTGTGTCAGTTAGAAGCAAGCCTGGCCTTCTAGCAAGTTTCGGGCTAGCCAGGGTTATATTGAGACCCTGTCACACGGAGACACACATACACCATCCTCTTGTTTACAGATAGAAAAGATAAGGCAATATAGAAAATGAAAGGAACAGTGGGGAGGTTTTTGCAGTTTTTCCTGACATAGAAGCATCTTGCCATACAACAGGCTAGCTTCAGATTTGCTGTGGTGCGAAGGCTAGCCTTGGACTCTTTATCCTCTTTTCTCGGCCTCCCAAGTGCAGGGATCCCTCGTGTGTGCCACCACACCTAGGTGGGAAGGCTATTTTGAGTTGTGTTTAATATGAATTTTTAAAAATATATGTACTAGCTAAATATTGGCACACAACTATAATCTGCTCTTCATAAACTGATGATGCAGGAGAATCACAAGTTTGAGTCTCAAAGTAAGATTCTGACTTACAAAAAAAAAAAAAAAAAAAAAAAAAAAAAAAAAAAAAAAAAGCAGCCTACAATTCACAGTCCAATCCCAGAGAACCTAGACAACAATGAAGGCCCTAAGAGAGACATACGTAGACCTAATGTACATGGGAAGTAGAAAAAGACAAGGTCTCCTGAGTAAATTGGGAGCATGGGACCATGGGAAAGGGCAGGAGTGGAGGGGAGAGAAAGGGAGGAGAGTGGAGAAAAATATATAGCTCAATAAAAACAATTTTAAAAAAAGAAAGTGCAAATGAAAACTATTTCATCTCAGCTCTGTAAGAATGAATAAGATCAAGAAAACAACAGAACACAAATGCTGGAGGGGAGGTGGGAAAGGAGAACCTATATTCATTGTTGGTGGAATTACAAACCACCACAGCTGCTCTGGAAATCCATGTACAGAATTCTCAAAAGGCTGAAATTAAATCTACCATATGATCCAGCTAGACCACTTCTTGGCATGTGTCCAAAAGACTCAACATCCTGCTCCACAGATACTTGTTCAACTTTGTTGGTTCTCTATTCACAATAGCTGAGGAGTGGAAACAACCTAAGTATCATTTAGCTGATGCCTGGACAATGAAAATGTGTTATGTACACACAATGGAATAGTGTTAAACTGTAAAAAATGATATACTGTAAGCTGGGCAGTGGTGGTGCACACCTTTAATGCACTGGGAGGCAGTGGCAGGCAAACTCTGAGTTCAAGATCAGTCTGGTCTACAGAGCGAGTTCCAGAACAGGTCCCAAAGCTACACAGAGAAACCCTGTCTAAAAACAAAAGAAAACAAAATATATAATTATATTTGCACATAAGTGGGACCTGGAAGATATTGTAGTGATTGAGGTAACCAGAACCCAGAATTGCAAATGCCATGTATTCTTTTTTTTTCTTTATTTATTTATTTATTAAATATTTCAGTCTCTTCCCC
>NW_026067944.1:22810961-22832117 GCF_014885135.2 Alexandromys fortis | reverse complement strand
CGCCATGATGCTCCCACTCCAGACAGACGCAGGTTAAGATCCTCTCTGGTAAGCCAGCTCATGGGCTACACAGAATATTAGAAATGGGTTAGAACAATATGTAAGAGCTAGCCAATAAGAAACTGGACCTAGCCGGGCCAGGCAGTGTTTGAAAGAATACAGTTTCCGTGTAATTATTTCTGGGTATAAACTAGCCATGCAGGCGGCCGGGTGCTGGGGAAGCAGCCCTGCTGCTCCTATTTCAACACTCCTTCAAGTAACTCCAGTTAAACTCTTTGGTTCCCAGGCTACATGAGTAAACTTGTTTCTATTCTCCTTTCGGTTCATTATATAAGGTAAGTAGATATTTGTTTATGTCTTCTCAGAAACAGTTCACACAAGCTCATGTGCTTGAGGGAAAGATAGTATCAGTCCCATTCAGATGCTAGTGTGGTTCACAAGGGCCTTATTACATAAGGCAGTCCAGGTAAAGTGAAGTGTAAGATGGAAAGATCCAATTGTAAATTAGAAAGAAGGAAAGAAAGAAAGAAAGAAAGAAAGAAAGAAAGAAAGAAAGAAAGAAAGAAAGAAAGAAAGAGGGAGATTCTGAACTATCCTTTTATAATAACCCATCTCTCAGAAAGTGCTGGAATTCCATGATGTTACATTAATCTCTGCCAAGGGCAGTACCACCTGGGATCAAACATCTTTGCGCTAGGTCCCTGACTTCTCAACACTGAGGACTAGGTTTCTAATACTTCAACACTTGGAGCTGAAAACTCATTCAAACCATATGAACACCTAACCTGTTAACAAACAACTTAGTAGCACAGTACCCTACAGGAAAAACTAAGAGATCACGTGGATTGTGCTTTCTATCACAGGAGATGGTATCACAACGTATTTCATAACTTGGGAAATTCAAGGAAGTGTGCCTATAGAATGTAAATATGTCGCTTCATACACTCCAAAATTCAAAAAAAAAAAATTGCAAGTGAACTCTCAGAAGTGGAGAATTACTTGTAGAATATTTGTGGCTATTGTGGAGGGTTTACTTGTGTTTCACTAAGCCCAGACTTAAACAAAAATCATTGTGGGGAGAAAGAAAGATGGAAGGATAGATAACATTAGTGTTGAATTAGCTACTGACAAACTATATTTTTTGATTTTTGTTTTGTTTTGTTTTTCTAGAAAGGGTTTCTCTGTAGCTTCGGAGCCTGTCCTGGAACTAGCTCTTATAGACCAGGCTGGCCTCAAACTCACAGAGATCCACCTGCCTCTGCCTTCTGAGTACTGGGATTAAAGGCACACATAACTATATTATTTGCTGTATTTTTTAATTTGCTTAAATTTTTCCTTTGAAAAACAAATAAAAAAGATGGAAAAATACAGAGATCGTGTTTTTCTGCAAAAGGCCTGGTTACAAAATAAAGTATCATGTATCAATGTCATCATGAGAAATAAACAGCTTTAACCCCAAGGCTTACAAGGGAGCAGTTAAGGCCACTAAAGCTGATCTTGGAAGTGATTCTTCTCTTGACCTTGAACTTCCAGTCTTAGTCTGTACTACCTCCACTTCCACTATCCTTTGCATTTACACACACAACATTAAAACAACCTGTCTCATGATCCAGCTCTTCCCTTGAATTGAGTTCCTCGCTCATCAATGGCCCCAAACTGCATGATTTTGAATAAAATCTTTAATTTTTCAGTTAGACTAAAGAATCCTAGGATATCCTATTTGTAAATTAAACACATGGAAAAATAAATCCAATGCCATATCTTGCCTTTGAAATCAGTATTACACAGAAAACTGTGTAAAAAACAGAAATTAAAAGGGACAGATGTGTAGGTACAAGCCTCAGTTTCAGAAATGAAAAGATAAACCGCTCCGTGGAAAATGACTGACAAGTACAGGAAAACAAACACCATATGGATTGACCAATCATCTTTTCCATCACCCAAGACAACAACTAAAGTTGGTATTTCAGCCCCAAAATGCTCACATGTGATTCTTATTCCTAGTGTGTAAAAGATCAAATACATTAGCTCATGACAAAAACTTCAAGATCAGTGAAAATGAGCAAAGGGAACCGAAAGGAATCAGTAACTGTCTCTAGTCTGCCATCATACAAGTTGTCCTCTGGGCATTCCCTGTCCAACCTGGCTCCATGGCTATGAAGAAGAGCAAGAGTTTCTGAGAACACCCTAATACAGAGATCTGAAGAGGTCCCATAAATGTGTCAGAATAAATGTGACATCTGCACAGGAATTGATACCAATACCTGAAGATGGAGTGATCTTAGCAACAACAGAGCTATAAAAGTATAGGAAACCTGTTGACATTTTGTGCTTCATGTAAGCAATAATTAAGGTAAGTATGGCCCATATATCTCATACATTTTTTGATATTTAAATTTCATTATTCATTCTATATCCTATTTGGCAACCCACAAAAGAATTTCCTTGGGGTGATATCCATTTCAACACTTTTGGGTGTAGACCAGAAATCTGTATATAACTTTAACACTTCCACCTCTGTGAAAACTTAACTCTATGGAGACCTTATGAGAGATGGCTAGGAATATGAGAACTGAGATGTGACTAGATAAATCTATGTCCTTAGCTTCAATCCCTTCTTACTGTACTTCACTGACAAAACAAAGCAATCAATTAATAAACAATAGACATTTAATTAAGAATGGTAAGTGATATGCAAGCAATAATGATGACATAATGATGGGTCAGATTTTCAAATTACTCCCAAGGTCTACGGTACAAACCTAAGGGACCTCAGAGACCCTACAGAGAGTGGTATCTAGAAGTCCACCCAGTTCCACTATTCAGTGTCCATATCCAATATTTCCAGACAATAGTACCACTGTTCAATAACTGGACCACAGTCTGATAATTAAGAAAATGGCTGAAACTAGTGGTGTAGAAGAAAGCCAGAAGTCCCCAGGTGTTCATCTATTAATCAATACATGTGGTGTTTGACCCTTGTTTAAACAGAGGAAGAAGATTAACTAAGAACTCACTGTGGACTAAGCACTTACAAAATGATTTATGTGCATGTCTTATCTGTCCAACCTGAAGGGATACGAAGTTCCATTTGCCTCCTGCTATTCAAGACGATGAAACAATAAACTGAAGAGAAAATTCCCATAGCTAGTTTAATGTCAGAGCTGAGACTTGAATCTTGTCTGATGACCCCAGAGCGTAAGCTCTTGTCTATACATTCTCACCCATTCCACAGACACAGAGTGGTCAGCTTTGAGGGACAAGAATGACTATCATACCTGGGCAGTGCAGGATAAAAGCATAAATATGCCAATGTAGCTAGAGGTTGGCTCACTAAGTTGGGATTTGAAGTCTTCTGAATTTCTGCTAAGGATCTCTGCTACAGAGTATGTTTCTCTACAAACTAAGGACAGAAAAGGCAAAAAGAAGAACTACTCCTTAGCCAGGAAAGTGTTAAGAAAAGCTTCAGAGCAGAGAAGTTACGTGATCCAAATGGCATTTCCTCAAGATTAAGTTGTCAGCCGTGCCCAGAATATAGGAAAGGGAGAGAGAGCCTGCTGGCAAAGATGCAATCAGGAGGCTACATCAAATGCTCATTTCTCAGATGCCAAGTCAGAGTCAAAAGGTGATGATGAGAACAGAAAATAAAGGGACAGACATAAATAGTACTTAATATCAAGCTTGAAGGAAGAACAGACCCGCCCTAGGGATCCAAGTGATCAAGGCTGCCGCGGTCTTTGATGGCCCTGAGAGGGAAAAGAAAGAGGAAAACATACTGCCAGGACAGGTCAGTGACCCTCCCTGCTCTGCAAGGTCCTTGCCTCACCTGCCTGTTTCTTCACCAGATAGAAACTCCAAGGAGTCAGAAACCTTCATGGGTCTGACAGTTCCACTGGTTTTCTCATTGTTGACCAAGAGTTTGGTGATGGGTGAAGTGGTGGGTGAGGCAGTATGTGGCAGGCTGGCTCCACTTTCCTGGGTACTCCATATAGGAAGAGGCTCTCTCGAGGCCAGCACTGATGTGCCTGCCTGAAGGAGCTTTCTTTTTAGAGATGTTTTATATATTACATTATTCCATTTAATATCCATAGAAACTTATCTTCGTTGTATAGAATATGGAATTCTATGTTTTTCTTAAACTTCTGTTGTGTTTTTCTTTTTACCTTCCTCTGCAAAATTACTAAAATCAGCTATGTCGGTTTATGTCAGAATTCCCAGCAGCCAGTACCACAATACCCAGGAGATGCAAAATGCAAACTTAAATTCTCAATAACTATCGCTGGGCGGTGGTAGCACATGCCTTTGATCCCAGCACTCGGGAGGCAGAGTGCTCGTGCACGCACACACACACACACACACACACACACACAAAGAAATAAATGAAATAAAAATTAAACTCCCCAATTACCACATTCTGAAAAGTAAGAGGCTTACTTTTATCAATTTAGGAGTTAAGTTTAATGTTTTTATGACCAAATATCTCCATATATTATCATGGAATAGTTTTTAACCCCTTTCCTTTGTTTTCATTTATTCAACATTTCCAAACTACTGTGGAAAATACGGTCACAGAGTAGTAAATTAAAAATAAAATTCTCACTTATAAAAAATGCTACTGCAAATTAAAAAAAAAATGCTCACCAGCCAGAGACTGAAAACCACCTCAGAACTCACTGAACTCTGGCTTTCTATGGAAAAACTCTCCACAGGCTCAACAGTGATTTTCTGACTTTAGGAAGGAATTCCTCGGAGATAGTGGCTTGGGGATGTGTTGTTTCATACTAGGAACACATATCAGATGAGACAGACGTCTCATTTCAAATGTCCACTCAGCAGCCACATGGGGTGGTGGCTACTTAGAGCTCTTATGGATTCCTGGTATGCTTTACATATTTAACAAAGACTTGAATGAAAGGGGGCAGAGAAACCAACCTTTTAATTACATACTGTTCCATTTCTTCGCAAGAGTTAGTCCATCTCATTCACATCAAGCCCAGGGCAGGAGGTATGACAACCTTTATCAGTAGACGGGTATGCAAAGTTGCCATGACACTCACACTTGATCACATTGCCCTTGGTGTACAGAAAGAATCCAAATGCAGCCGCCCTCCTGTGTCTCCTACAGTCACAACAGCCATTCACAGGCCGCCCAGCACAACCACAAATCGCATTCTCTATGCTACTTTCTAACATCGCTTTAGTCAGGTACAACCCATACATAATAACCAGTCTAGGAAGACACCTGTGGTTCCAAGAGTCAGCAGTGCCGCCATGTCTCTAGTGTTGAGGACAGGAACTAGAAATCGGGGCTGATAAACTCAAGGTAACCAGCTTTTCTTGTGTTCTGCCTGTGGCAGGCACTCTGTCTTTAGCCATTGTGTGCAGCAGTGGGTATCATTAGGATGCTCTTAACAAAGTGTGTCTCCATGGAACCTGTCCTTCCCTTCTTTCCCCAGCCCTGCCCTCATTTGCATCTTGGCCTTCTCTCCTCTCTTTCACATGACGCATGGCCTCATCCCTCTGCCAGCTCCTCTCTTGACACTCTCCTTGACCCTTTTATAGCTTTTTAGGCTTTAACCACACGGTTAACAATTTACAGATGAGCATGTACACATTACACTATTACAAGCTCTGCAGATGAGAGTGAATGTAACAGTTTTTTACTCTGAGCCGAATTTTTCCTGTTTCCCTCCCACACACACACACACACTACTGAGGAATACCTCAAAGGGCTCTGTGCATATTAGGTGAGTATTCGCAGCTGAGCTTTATCCCCAACACGCCAAGCATTCTCCCCTAACATTATCTCCCCAAACCCCCATCACCCTGAGAAACCAATATCATTATACCCGTTTTATGAACCAGAACTGATTTTCAGAGAAATCAGATGATTTGTATTTTGTCTCAAATACACAGTGGAGTCTAGAATCCGACCAGAATCTGTCATCCCGGTGTCTGCAAGGTCGTGGCAGGAGGATCAAGAGTATGAGACTACCCTCACAATATAGTGAGCTTAAGGCTAGCCTGAGCTACATGACACCCATATGCTAGGCTACAGGAAACACATCATCAAACCAAAAGTTACTCCAGAAATAGAAAACTAACCTTTGGGTGCCCATGGTCAGTACTAGCTTCTGAGCCATTCATCTCGTTTGGTGTCGAGAGATCAAGCCTTTTAGAACTGACACAGGAAAGCAGGAAGCAGCTGCAACTGCAGCTTTGTTCCTTGCTTAAAGCTGAAATTTCCTAGAATAGAGACGAAAACAGTCAGCTGAAACTGGATACCCCACCGAGAGGCTTGCACAGCCATACATCTGTACACGTGCCGAGAGCAACTAGCAGACAATGTTCAAACTTATTACACTTGTACCTGTGCCCAATACAAAAACTCACCACACGTCTCTACTTGCCAAGTCCTCAATACTTATTCCTGTGTGCTGAAGATGTACCTCGCGGTGGCTGGCAGTCCTGCCAGATGCTGCTCACAGCTGGAGAAGAGTCTGTCTGATCAGCAGCAGCCCAGGCAAACCATATGCTCTCCTCCTACTCACCTTTCTCCCTGGAGGTTTACTCACTTCCTGGGGTCTCCACCCAACCTATAAAAAGTCCAGGCCCAGAAATTAATATCATCAAACATAAAAATCTCGTCACCTGCTCATTAACCAAGGGCTCGGATTACCTCACTATCCTGCACTATCGGGAAAGCAGTGCGTAGTCACTTACATCAGGGACCTTTCCATAATTGTGTGTTAGATGTGTTTATTTATTTTCGTTCTCACTAGCCCTAACACCTGATCTGTCATTACTGTGATTTTGCTCAAGCCGTCAGTTCTGCTGTGCAGAGTGTGAGACTCCCATGGTGCCACGGACCATCCCTCTCGGAGACCACTATCCACGGGAGAACAAGGTGAAGGATAGGATAGCCAGGATACGATGCAAGGGAAATGACAGACAGACATACTGTGTAGTGAAAATCTGCTGCCATTTTACTTCTGCAAAGCTTCAGTTTTTGTACAAAACAGATCAAAGAACTTGGCAGGCTCACTGCATCACCCCATTCAGGGTTCCAGACATAAATCAAGGCTAAGCATAATCAAAATAGAACTCCTTCTACGTGCTCAAGGTGTTGGCAAGGACTTTTAGTTTTGTCTCTTAGAATTCTGTCTCACACCACTAACCATATTCTACCGTGGGGGACTAGTTCTCAGAGTCCTGGGTCTAGCTTTTGTCTATATAGTCTTTTATTCTTCTGTTTTATTATTAATAAAGTTTCTAAGGCTCATGTGGCGTGGGGCATGCTTCAGTTCCTCAAGGACTGCTTAAAGAACGGTGGGGCCGAGCCAAGGACATACTTTGATTTCTTGGTGAGCAGTCAGCTGAAAACAGGAAAGATAAGAAATACAGAGAAAGATCATGCAGGGTGCCAGGAGGGCTCGCTCTCAAGGCCATTTCCAGATACGAGATCTGCCTAAGGCATCAGGTCCTATCTTGACCACTGATTGCCAGGGGACCACCTGGGGCTTCGCTCCAGGAAGCTCTAACCCCAATCCTTCAGCAGGCGAAAGCCAGCGCAGAGGCATTTTGTCACTACACGGCAGTCACTGCTGTGGACGTGGCAGGTCTCCCTTTTTTATTTTTAAAATGAAGCTCGAACACCTCCTGTTTCACTGCCTGTAATGAAGAAAATAAGCACTTTAAGAGACAGGGGAATAAAAAGATGACCAATACTATCAAGAGTATAATTACTCCAATGAATACAAAGTACTGCACCCAATCTAAGGGATTAAGGCTCTTAAGTCCACGTTCCAATTGCGAAGCCAAATCTTGCAGTCCCCCTAATTGTAAATGAGATTGACTCATAGCAGAAATATCCTTTTGTAATGCGGCTAGATCATGAGTAATATCGTTATCCCGCCACAATCCCTGTAGGTGAGCCTTAACTTTATCCCATGGCTGTGAAGTGTTATAAGGTAGTGGTGTGACACAGATTGATTTAAAATCATCGTGACAACGTGTTGATAGAGTTGTTTTTAAATTAGCAATGTCCTGACCAAGAACGAGCACTACTTCCTCTAGCACATTTAATTTTGCTTCCAACTTCTTATCTATAGCTTCTTGTTCTAATAATGCTGAAGTAATATTTTTATTCAAAGCATTCACATAATGGGCAGTATGAATTTCCTGCACCAGGGCTGTAGTAGCCATAGCAAAGGTGGTTAATATAGAAATTAATGTTGTAATTCCCAAAATTAATACTGCTACAAATCGCTTTGGCCTAATCAACTCATTTAGAGTGTTTAAAACCTGCATAGCAGAATTATCATACCAGGGATCATTCCCCAAATCTACAGGCAACATCACAAAAGGAGGGCGTCTAACAATGATCATAGTACCTAACTCTTTTTGTTCTGCCGATGTTATACAATTGGTCAATTTACAGGAATGACAAACTATTTTATACGACTTCCCTTCCTGAGAAATATTCACAAAAGTTGCCTGAGCTAACAGCAATGCATTAGGATATGCTATACAGGCTTTCAGTCCGACAGGTTCAGATTTTGTATGATTGGGCTTCTTTTCCAGAAACATATTGGCTGCAGCAACCAGTCTAAAAAGATCAGTATGTTTCCTTGTCTTATTTTCATGTTTTGCAAACCAGTAGGGTTCTACAAATCCTGGAGAAAACCATCGCCTAAGTGGCTCTCCTAATCCAGTCCACGCATAATTGTGGTACTTGTCTTTATGGGTATCAATGTAATCTTCATAAAGTCCTTTGCCATTGCTCCTTTTAACCCCTGAATTAGAATTTGAATAGTCCCATATCTCATAATCATAATCAACAGGCCTAACCCACATCGCAGAATCCGAAAAGCCACAAGCTAGCCATGTAGGAAACTTAGACAAAGAAGAGTCCCAAAATTGATTCTTGTCTCTATATTTTCCTATACAGGGATCTATAGGTAGATCATGAACTTTCGTAAAGTTGTCATGATAATTAGGATTTCCCAAGGTCTGCATCTGAATCTCCCACATCCATCTCCTACCTGCATTCTCTTTGTCTGGCCCGTCAGTGAGAAAAGTACTGTAGCGTGTACTCAGGCAACCCGAAGGCACTCTCCCTTGAAGCGAAATGCAGATCGGAAGCGAGTCTGCCCTTCCCTCAAAGGTTATAAGAGAGGACAAACCAGTTCGTGCGTCAGAATCCTGAGCACCACCCATTCTCACTGAATCATTGGTTAACACTTTCAAAGGCTCAGGATCTAACCACCCCACGGGTTGCAAGATAGGGGGATTCGGGACATACGCCCAGTAGGAAACTCCCTCCACCCTTTGGGGAGCAGAGATAATGGCCAAAAAGGCGAGGAAATACATAGACGCTGTCAGGGATTTTCCTTGTTCAGTGAGCAGCTGTTTCGCTTCTCGTGTCAGATGACGAATCTTCGTCCATGTTATTTCTGCCGTGGGCCGGCTTAGTTTCATTTTCTTCATTTGCTGCTGGAGCTGCTTTTTCTGCTTCCGCCACCGTCTTTTCCTTCTTCTGCTTTGCAACAGCAGGTCGGATGAGGCGATCTGGGATCCAGATGGGGGAGTCGGCATTCTGTGGAAACACACAAGCATACCCTCGTCCCGAGGTGATTAGAACATCCGGCCCCTTCCAGAGGCCGGAAAGGAGATCTTTCCACATTACTAGTGGCAATGGAGATTGTCTTCTATCCTTGTTCCAGTGCCTTATTGCAGCACTATTTTGTTGATCATTTATATTTAAATGATTTAATGTAAATAAACTGTGTGACAACACATGATGAGGAGTATAATACTTGTTGGCTTGCTGTAGCCTCTGTATTTGCATCTTCAAGGTTTGATGGGCCCTTTCAATAATCCCTTGTCCTTGTGGATTGTAAGGGATTCCTGTGACATGTTGAATATGCCACTGCATACAAAACTGCTCAAATGCTTTGGCAGTATATGCTGGCCCATTATCTGTCTTGATCTGTGAGGGAATACCCATTACTTGAAAACTCTGAATAAGATGCTGAATCACATCTTTTACAGCTTCCCCTGTTCGGGCTGAAGCATGTATGAAATGAGAATAAGTGTCTATGACCACATGGACATAACACAATTTTCCAAAGGATGGAACATGAGTCACATCCATTTGCCAAATAACATTAGCCTTTAAACCTCTAGGGTTCACTCCCATTTTTAAGGGATGGTAGGCAACTGGGCAATGCTGGCATTGCTTTACTATTTGCCTAGCTTGTTCTCTGGTAATATGAAACATTTGTTTCAAAGCCTTTGCATTCTGATGATGTAAGGCATGACTCTCTTGTGCTTCTTGCATTGAAAAGACACCTTGAGACCGAGTTAATAAATCAGCCATAGTATTTCCCTGTGCTAGAGGGCCTGGAAGACCTGAATGACCACGTATGTGGCCTATGAAAAACTTCTCTTTCCTTTGGTGTACAAGCATTTGTAATCTTTGTAACAAAGGTAATATAGGTGATTTCCCTGACAAAAGGGCAGTTTCCAATGCTGGAAACAAATTAACTACATATTTAGAATCTGTGTATAAATTAAAAGGCTGCTGAAATGTCATGAAGGCTAAAATTACTGCTCTTATTTCAGTCTGCTGGGCAGAAGTCTGCTCTCCTTCTTCCCAGTATGAGCCATGATGATATGTATAAACTGCAGCCCTTCCAGTGGAAGAACCATCTGTGAAGATTAATATCGCTTGATCTAGAGGTTCTGATGAATACCAGATAGGAAACACAATTTCCACGGTCTTAGCAAATTCTATGAGAGGATGTTTGGGGTAGTGATATTCTATCTGACCTGTATAATTTTGTAAAGCCAAAATCCAATCTTCATTATTTTGTAATAATAAGTCTACTTGAGCCTTCTTATAAGGAGTTATTATAAAATGTGGCTCTCGTCCAAATAGTTCTCTAGATCTAATTCTACCTTTTATAATTAAAAGGGAGCACAAATAAGGAAAGTCAGCCAACATTTTTGCCTGAGTATGTGGTAAATGTAACCATTCCAATACTCCGTGTTGCCACAAACAGGCAGTGGGAGTATAAGCGGTTGGAAACACCAGCAGGCCCCATCTATCTTGATAATTTATTTGGTGAACCCTGGCACAGGCAATGGCTTCCTCAACAATATGTAATGCATTTAATGCTTCTTGGGTTAATTGCCTAGGCGACTTAGGATTTGCGTCCCCATGAAGTATAGAATAAAGAGGGCTTAAAGTCCCAGTGGTAATTTTTAAATAAGGTCTTAGCCAATTGATATCTCCTAACAGCCTTTGAAAATCATTTAATGTTTTCAATTTATCTCTTCGAATTGACAATTTTTGTGAACTAATATAATTAGTGCCTATAGTTTGTCCTAAGTAGCTCAATGGTCTGTCACGCTGAACTTTATCAGGGGCAATAACAAGTCCATACTGGGTTAATTTATAAATGGCTTGTGTTAAAATTTTTTCAACTGTCCTTTGTTCTGGATGAGCCAGAAGGATATCATCCATGTAATGCATTATATAGGCTTCCTTAAATTCCTGCCTGACCTCCTGCAGGGCCTGAGCTACGAATTTCTGACACAATGTTGGAGAATTCTTCATCCCTTGAGGCAAGGTGACCCATTGATATCTTTTAAAAGGCTGCCTAAAATTCACTGAAGGTACACTAAAGGCAAAACGTTCACTATCTTCAGGATGCAAGGAAATGGTAAAAAAGCAATCCTGCAAATCTATAATAATAATCTTCCATTCTTGAGGTATGGCTACTGGTGATGGAAGCCCAGGTTGCAAGGGCCCCATATCCTTCATGACTGCATTTACGGCTCGGAGATCCTGTAACAATCTCCATTTTCCCGACTTTTTCTTTATAACAAATACAGGAGTATTCCAGGGACTGTTGGATTCTACTATATGACCCTTGTTTAGTTGTTCTTGCACCAGCTGCTCAAGAGCCTGTATTTTTTCTTCTGTTAGGGGCCACTGACTCACCCAAACCGGCTCTTGAGTCAGCCATTCTATTTTATCTGCATATAATTTTTCCGCAGTGGCCCCTATGTAAAATACTGCTCATTAAGGTTATCTGAAGTAACCAGTTTAACATTCATGGAATCCAGCAAATCTCTCCCCCAGAGTGTGAATGGTAAGGAGGGTAAAACATATGGTTGGATATGTCCTGTTTTTCCTTCATCTTCCCACTTAAGAATCATGGAACTTTGCATAACTCCTGAGGCTGATCCCAATCCAAGCAAAGATGATCCCGTCTTATGTATCGGCCAAGAGTTTGGCCAGTCCCTGCTAGAAATACATGTCCTGTCAGCCCCAGTATCCATGAGACCCCTTATCTTTTTACCATTTATTTTAATAGTTTTAAATGGTCTCTCATTGAGTTCCTTAACCCAGAAGATCCCTTCAGTAGATCCAAACTGCCCTTCACCTCTTTGTTCTTTTAATATTTTATTGGGTAAATTAATGTATGGTAATAGCAATAACTGTGCTATACGTTGTCCTTTGTGTATTTGTATAGTTTCAGCCAAGGGCCGAAGCATCACTTTAATGTCATTTTGGGTATCTGCATCAATTATTCCTGGAAGAACCTCAAAGTTCTTCTGGTAGTTAGAGCTTCGCCCTATGATTAGTCCCACTGTCTGAGGGAGGAGTGTCCCAGAAACCTTAGTAGGAACTAAGGCCACTCCATCCCATTTGGAGAGGAGCAAGTCCTCTGAGCTTGCTAGATCTAGTCCAGCACTTCCTGGAGTAGCTCTAGGCAAATCATGAATAGTGAATTCTGATGCCTCAGGGTTTAACATGCCCTGGGACGGAGAACCTTCTTCTCCCTTGGGTGTCGGGTTAGGAGAACACCCCTGTTCTAGTTTTTTGACTCTTTAGGTTCTTCCTCTCCTTCTTTAGTGAGAGGTGAACCATCTTTATGATATTTTGAGTTACACTCATTACTCCAATGTTTTCCCTTTTTGCACCGAGGACATATGCCCGGTAAACTTTTTCGTCCTGAGCTTTTGGATTTCTTGCAATCCCTTTGAATGTGCCCAGGTTTTCCACAATTATAACAAGTAGGAGTGGTGATGCCTTTTGCACCCCCTCCATATGTCTTTTTTACATAGGCGCTAAATCTCTGTCCTTTCATTGCAGCTGCATAGGCCATTCCTTGAACGACCGCTGGTGAGGCATCCATACATGCTTTAATAAAATCATTTAATGTCCCTGTCTGTCTTAGAGGTCGAATAAGATCTTGACAAAGAGCATTGGCATTTTCCCATGCTAATTGTTTCAATAGCATATCTGTTCCTTCCGAAGGAGGCAGCATTCTGGTGACTGCCTCCTCTAACCTGGAAATAAAGTCCTGATAGGATTCTTCATTCTTTTGCCTAATGCTAGCCAATGCTCCACCCTTGGTTCCGGGAGGTGGGAGCTTGCGCCATGCCAAAACGGCATTACCAGTTATTATTGTCAATATATCACGTGGGATTTTTACCTGATCTTGGGGAAGAGCATAGTCATCTGTGCCCATCAACATGGACATTGTTGGCTTAGGGCCTCTCTTCTTTATAGATTGAACTATAGAATCTTTACATTTATCTTCATATTCAGTACGCCAGAGAATGTAATCTCCTGGACTTAATGTGGCTTTGGCAGTTTGCATCCAGTCATGAGGAGTGAGCCAAAGGCTTGCGACCATATCCAAAACCTGTAAGGTATAGGGGGCAGAAGGCCCCAGACTTTTAACAGCACTTTGCAATTCTTTAAGAGTTTTAAGGGGCATAGGCTCCCATATGGGCTCATCGTTATCTCCAATTTCTGTAACAGGAAATATCCCCAAGGAAGTATCACCTGTTTTACGTGCCTCAGCCAGCGCTCCCTGAAAACCTACAGGAGGTAGGGGGCGGCTGCGTGGCTTTGGAACAGGTTTTCCTTTTGTGATATTCCCAATTGCTGCCCTTACCGGAGGATCCGTGTGGTCTCTAAAATCATCCTCCCATTCTGTTTCCTCCTGCTGATCATCCAAACCCCAGTCGCCATCAAGATCATTCCCTGTTAAGGGCTGATGAGATGAGGCGAAGGGGGGAGCAGAAGGTTTTAATGGTCTCTTTTCTTCCTCGTTCCCCTCCTCTTTCCCAACTTCACTATAGATAGGAGAAGTAACTCCCGTTTCAGAGGCAGTGTCACGACACAAGCCTTCAAAGGGGGAAATTTCCGAAGGTAAAGTTTTTTCCCCTTTCTCACGCACATAGTGCCTCATTTCCTTACCCACACGCTTCCATTCATCTAGCGATAAGGTCCCTTCCTCCATGAACCAAGGGCTGACCTCTTTCAGAAACTTAATAAAAGTTACCATGTCATCCTCTGCGACCTGAAATCCTGCTTTGGCTAACTGTCGCCGCAGCATAATTACCATCATTTTATCGCTCTTAGTCATATGTTGCCCCATGGTTCCCTTATACTTTGATTACTCACTCTTAACTGGTGATCCTTTACCGGCGAACCTGCAGCGTCCTGGTGAGAGTCGTTCCTGACTATTAGAAAAATAAAAGAGAAGGGGGAAAAGCTTACCTATCCTTCAAGTCCCTGTTCGGGCGCCACCTGCCACGGACCGTCCCTCTCGGAGACCACTATCCACGGGAGAACAAGGTGAAGGATAGGATAGCCAGGATACGATGCAAGGGAAATGACAGACAGACACACTGTGTACTGAAAATCTGCTGCCATTTTACTTCTGCAAAGCTTCAGTTTTTGTACAAAACAGATCAAAGAACTTGGCAGGTTCACTGCATCACCCCACTCAGGGTTCCAGACATAAATCAAGGTTAAGCATAATCAAAATAGAGCTTCTTCTATGTGCTCCTTTCTACGTGCTCCCCTCTACGTGCTCAAGATGTTGGCAAGGACTTTTAGTTTTGTTTTGTCTCTTAGAATTCTGTCTCACACCATTATTTACATTCTACCGTGGGAGACTAGTTCCCAGGGTCCTGTGTTTAGCTTTCCATCTATATAGTTTTTTATTCTTTGCTCCATATTCCCTAATAGTTTTCTCATTTTCTCAGGATAGTTCCTATACCAATATATTAAAGCTGGTCTCATGTTTTCAATAATTTCCTTTCTTTCCTTCTTACTATAAAGACACCAGGGCTTCTGAGATCTAACTAATCTTTCCATAAAGGGGAATTTTCTCTAACTCTCCTTTTCTCTCTAAATCTGATTCACTATGACGATTCCCTCATAATATATCAACTTTAGCCGTTTCTGTTTCATAATTAATAGAGTTTCCCAGGCTCATGTGGCGTGGGCCATACTTTATTTCCTCAAGGACTGCTTTAATGAACGGTGGAGCCGAGCCAAGGACGTACTTTGATCTCTTGGTAAGCGGTCAGCTATAAACAAGAAAATTAAGAAATACAGAGAAAGATCAGGCAAGGTGTCAGGAGGGCTCGCTCTCAGGGCCATCTCCAGATACGAGATCTGCCTCTGGCATCAGGTCCTATCTCGACCGCTGATTGCCAGGGGGACCACCTGGGGCTTCGCTCCAAGAAGCTCTAACCCCAATCCTTCAGCAGGCAAAAGCCAGCGCAGAGACATTTTGTCACTACACTGCAGTCACTGCTGTGGACGTGGCACCATGGTGAGTTGTTCCACCCACAATCTTGCTTCTCCCAGCTTAGCCAACCTGCTACCCAAGCATCCACATCCACTCCAGCACCATCTGCAGAGCAGGAAAACACTGAAGAATGCCTTCCTAGTCTGGGTGTCCCTGTGAGGATTCAACTTAGGAAGGAATAGTCACAGCTGCTGGTATTTGGGCTGCACAGCCAATGAGACTACCTGTTTGTCCTTCCTTCAGAAGTAAGCCCTATTGGAGGGAGGCCCTATGGCACAAGCCTTTAACCCTAGCACTCTGGGGGTGGAGGGTGGAGGCAGGAGAATCTTCGTGAATTCAGTTGAGGCCAGTCTTGTCTGTCTAATGAGCGCCACCCCAACCCAGGCTACGTTTGAGACTCTGTCTGAACAAAACAAAGCAAAACAAAAGCAAACAAACAGAGGAAACCTAATGAAGTGAATATGTAGTACATGCATGAAGTGTAACGGTGCAGTATCATATTACCAAAAGCCGAAACAGACCAAGGATATTAGAAAATAATTTCTTTCCAGGACTTTGATTTAGCTCAGTAGAAGAGCATACATACAGTATGTCCAACACCCTTAGTTCAAACTCCAGCACTGGGAAAAGAAAGTTCATTAGAAAATAGTTTCTCAGACTATTGTGGTTTTCAATGTCTATAATCTCAGTACTCAAGGGGGGCGGGGTATGTGCGCACACACGTGTGTGTCGGGATGACTATTACAAGTTCAAAGTCAGACCGGACTACATAGTGAGTTCAAAGCCAGTCTAGGCTACTTAGAAAGACCCAGTTTCAAACATCCAAAATAAATGGAAGAAAGAAGAGAAAGGAAGGAAGAATAGATGGGGAAACGGGGAGAGGTAGGTAGGGGAAGAGATGGGGCTGGAAGCGGAGATGGAGGAAGGATGAGAAAAACAAGGAATGTCTTCTTTTCTAAGGACATCTGTAACACACATTTTCAAGACTGTAATCATCCCTTAAACTTGAAGATCTCGATCAGTATGAAGGCATTATAGAAGAGGAAAAATGACCTCCCAAAGCCCTCTGCCAAGCAAAAAATACATTAGAACCAGAGGATAACTTGCAGCGGTCAGTTCTCTCCTTCTACCTGCGGGATCCCAGGGATCAAACTTGAATGGTCAGGTTTGCCAGCAAGAGCCTTTATTCAGAAATCCATCTCTGTGACCCCTTTCTTCTTTAGTAACCTCTCCCTTTTTATTATTCAGGAACTCAGTGGAACTAGCCAGTGGACCTTAGCACAATACTGCCCCCAGCACCTCAACCAATATCCCCTTAACTTTTCAATCAAATATCTCATCTACCACATCTATTTGTTGTTGTTGTTGTTGCTGCTGCTGCTGCTGCTGCTGTTGTTTGATACAGGGTTTCTCTGTAGCTTTAAAGCCTGTCCTGGAACTAGCTCTTGTAGACCAGGCTGGCCTTGAACTCACAAAGATCCTACTGCCTCTGCCTCCCGAGTGCTGGAATTAAAGGCATGTGCCACCACTGCCCGGCCTACCACATCTATTTTTAAGGTGTAATTAATGGTAATGTGTGGGTTAAAAGGGGAGGTTAAACCCAAAGGGGTGGACAAAAAGGACACAAAAACGATGACACATAAGAAAGATATGTTTCCTATGGTCACCAGCATTAGGATACCTGGGTGAGATGCTCAGGGAGGGAGGGAGGCACGAAATATCTCTTTTCAAAGAGCCATGCTGATGCATGTTGTGAAGTCCTGGACCACTCTGTTCATGTAGAGCTCGAGCTCAGTAATAAAGTCCACAGGTTCATCATCATAGAAACCGGACAATAGCACACTTACTCTCTCATCTCCATTTCTGTCTGACGGCTGCAGAATTGGCATCCGTAAGTTACTTCTAAAATAGTATGCACTGCAATAATAAAGCATGCCGGCGTATTATCCTCAAATATCTTCAGTTTGAGGATAGTGTAGAAGAGAATATTGATGAATGCCATTTGCTAACTAAAGAGTGGATCTAATAGCATCTTAGAGAAGGAAAGATAGCATGCTTCAAGCATTCGCATTTGCTAAAAACTCATTAGGGATATTCCATCCAAAAAAAAGAACAAAACAAAAAATTAACTAAATTAAATTCCTGCCTGGATTATGATAACTCAAAATATTCCTTCTGTTGACCTCATTCCATGACTCGCTTTTCAAAAACTATTTTTTAAAAGGCATTACTTAAAAAAAGGGGACTCTCTTAACTTTTGGAGAACTGGAGAATGCTTACAGTATTACACAGGTTCTGTTTTAGTGTCAAATGTAAGATCCACTAATACAAGAAGCTAAAATACTCCCTGAAAGGCTCTTCAGAGTCGTGTGAGATTTCTGTGCTAATAAAACCGGGGTTTGCTGATAGAGGTCCCTGAAAGACATTAGCGCACGGCCTGAGAATGTGGTCCACGGGAGATCACAGAGAGCTGAAAGCTCCACCCGTGGCTGAGACAGCGGCGAATGCTCTTGACCCGGCTGCCACGGTTTCGTGTGGCCGAGCTAATTGCTCTTCTAAAAGGAAAAGCTTTTCTTGTATGAAAATCAATAAAAGACATTTATCATATCTCAGAAGCAGTTTCACAATCTCCTCGCACCTCCCTTTTACACATTGCCACCATGTGTAAGACAAACAGCTACAAATATAAGGTCAATATAAATATAAAGTAGAACCAACATTAGCATGGCCTCCACTTCAGCAGATTCCTCTCCCAACACCGTCATCTTGCCCTTGCCTAAATCTTCCTAGTAGGCTAACGGACCAAGAAATTGCTGGGATTACAGATGCAATCCTGAGATCTTGAGATGAAAGTGTCCGTTTCTCACCTGCATTTCATCTGTTTACTTGTGAAATAATGTTTTTATTTCAGAATTCTTTACAACGTATTTTGACCATATCCATACCCTCCCAACTACCTCAAGACCTCACTACCCACTCAGCTTTATTATTTTTTTTTTTTTGTAGCCTCTTAAGTCCAGATTCTCCCAGTTGTAGATCCTGTCCCAGAGTCTGTTTGATCTACTAGGGATCACACCCTTAAAGAAAACTGACACTTCCTGTCCGGGCAGCCATCAAATGACGACTCACCTGTATTTCTCAATTTCCTCTGTGTCTTTTTCATTGGAAAATACAGAACTGAACTCTCTCCAGTTTGTGATGACACCAGAAAAGTAAATGAATTCATTTATTTTGACTGCTGTGTGGGTTTTGGTGCTTGTTGTCATAAAATACTGTAAACTACTCTGATCCTGGAAGCCAAAATCTCCCAAAGAAAGTACATATCAGATTAAATAATGATACTGATATCCTGCAATGATTTTACATAATATCTTTAACACAAATTGGTATGGGCAAAATTTTTAAAGAAACTAATCTTTTTCCCATAGCCAAGCATTTGATAAATTGCATGAAGAAAACCTATGCACTTGCATAGGCAGAATGGAAAAGAACCTCTGCACACTTAGTAGCAGCCAATCTGATAGAAACTCACTCTGGAAACAAGTGCCTAAAATAGGCAGAACCTGCATAGCCTCTGACCTTACCTCCAGCCTCTGGGGATAAATAATACCTGGAACTCAGCCTCTGCTGGTGGTGAACATGTCTCTCTTCACTCTTTGCATGTATCTCACGGTTACTCAAATGCTTTTGACTCTGCACCTTGGTTTATCCAGTTCTCAAACCTGTCTGAGATCTTGCCTCTGCGGTGTGGCCCTTACCACCCTCTAAGGCCTTTTTTATTCTGAGTCATTCATCAGCCTCGGAAAGTCCACCTCATCTATCCACCTTCACCGTCCCTTATTCTAAATTCCATTGGAACACATCATGTCACTGGATACTATTGTAGCTTGGCTCAGCTTCTTATAATATGGAGGAATTGAATATTATTTTTTTAAAAAAATTGCTTAATTACTAATGGATATCAAAGTATGACCATCTAAGAAGCCAAAGTATCAACACAGATGATGGTTTGGTGATCTCTGGTTTATTATGTACAAAATTCTGGAACATTATTTAAAAATGCATGTGGAAAAAGTTCTCCAGAACAACTTGGACTAATACACTTCCATTTGCGGTTTTCATTAGGTCTTTGTAATGTGTTTTGATCATTTTCATTCCTCCCCCGCAACTCTTCCCAAGCCTCACTCTTTGCTTATGCCTTCTTTCTTTTCTTTTTATTCCATTCAAGGCCAACTGTGGTGCCCAGATATTCTTGGATGTGGAGTCTTCCACTGGGGCATGTTTGCACACTGGGGACTACACTCTTAGAGAAAACTATCTTTTCTTCTCCCAGCATCAAACAACTGCCAAATGGCTCTGCGGTTAGGGTTGTAATTGGGGTGCCCAACTTCTTCCTCCATGCTGTCCAGTTTAGACTTATGCAGCCTTGTGAAAATAGTCACAACCACTGTGAGTTCAGATGTGCGACTTCCCTGGTCTGTCCAGAAGACATGGTTGACTTGTAGTCAGCCTCTGCCTTCCAGCCTTACACTCCTTCTGAAATGGTCCCTGAAACGTGAAAGTGGTAGGGAGGAGGTGTCTATGTTCACTTTAGGGTTGAGCATTCTGTGGTCTCTTATTATCTGCACTTGATCAGTTATGAGTGTCTGCATCAGTCACCATTCTGTACACAGAAGCAACTCAGATAAGAGTTGGGAGGTACATTGGTCTATGATACAAATAAGTCACTAGGAGTTGGTGTAACCCTGTGTGCATTTAGCAGTATACTAAATATGACTACTTTAGTATTTTCAGAAGCTGGACATAGTGGATTTTTTTTTCTGATTGGATACTGGGTTTTCTTTATTACTACAAGTGTATGAGTATATGTAAATGCATGTATATATATGATGGAGGAAGGTCATTGAGCAATAAAGAAACTGCTTGGTTGGCCCTGATAGGTTAAAACATAGGTGGGAGGAGTAAACAGGAGGAAGCAGAAGTGAGGTAAGACTCTGCTCTGCTTCCAGAGAGACCCGACAGCTCTGCACTCTGGAGCAGAGATGCCATGCTCAGCTCTCCCCGGCAGCTCCAACCCAGGATGGACAGAGGCTAGAATCTTCCCGGTAAGCGCACCTTGGGGTGCTTACACACATCATTAGAAATGGGCTAGTCCAGGTGCGAGAATTAGCCTGTAAGGGCTAGAGTTCATGGGCCAAGCAGTGTTTAAATGAATACAGTTTGTGTGTTGTTATTTCGGGCATGAGCTAGCAGGGGGTCGGGGTGCTGGGGACGCAGCCCCGCAGCTCCTATTTCAACAGATGGCTGCCTAACGTGAGGCTAACTGAATCCACAAAAAGCCTGAGAAAGCTTGGGAAAGAATGTAGTGAAGCATGTTTTCTTGGTAGCAACAATTTTTTGGGTCTACTCTGCTTGCTAGAGGCAAGCAAGCGCTCTCATCTAAGAGAGGCTTTCTGACTCAGCTTTAGCTGCAAAACCCTGCAGCTCATTAAGAGGTCCTGCCACGAAACACTTAAACGGTGTTGGC
>NW_026067944.1:22658243-22808973 GCF_014885135.2 Alexandromys fortis | reverse complement strand
AATAGTTAGCTATAGTTATAGTTTTCCTTAGTTATGATATAGATTATTGTAATTTTTACTTGATAACTGTTTTGTTATATGTAATTTTGCTATGTTAAGTTAAAGCCTTCCTTTTTTGTTTAAACAGAAAAAGGGGAAATGATGGAGGAAGGTCATTGAGCAATAAAGAAACTGCTTGGCTGGCCCTGATAGGTTAAAACATAGGTGGGAGGAGTAAACAGGAGGAAGCAGAAGTGAGGTAAGACTCTGCTCTGCTTCCAGAGAGACCCGACAGCTCTGCACTCTGGAGCAGAGACGCCATGCTCAGCTCTCCCCGGCAGCTCCAACCCAGGATGGACGGAGGCTAGAATCTTCCCGGTAAGCGCACCTTGGGGTGCTTACACACATCATTAGAAATGGGCTAGTCCAGGTGTGAGAATTAGCCTGTAAGGACTAGAGTTCATGGGCCAAGGAGTGTTTAAATGAATACAGTTTGTGTGTTGTTATTTCAGGCATGAGCTAGCAGGGGGTCAGGGTGCTGGGGACGCAGCCCCGCAGCTCCTATTTCAACATATATACATATAAAATACTTTTGTCTTTGAAAAAAAGTTTTACTATGTAGCTCCAACTGTCATCCATCTTCTGATTCTACTGCATCAGCCTCCCAAGAGCTTAGATTACAAGTGTTTACCACCACACCCAGTCTCTGACAAATAGTTTTGAGTACTATTTTAAAATGATGTTAAGTGACTTTAGTAACCCTTTACAAAATTGTACAAAAGTGAAAAAGAACAAATAAAAAGAAAATGAAAAATAAAAAGAAAAATAACCAATAATAAGAAAAACATGTAAACAAAATTAGATGAATGCATGGAGGAATATAAAAAAGCAAAAATTTGATTTTTGTGAATTATTGGGAATATTTTAAACAGTACACAATCTGATGTTAATTATTCTGAATTATGGAGGCTAGATATTTGTGTCTAGTATTTGTGTGTCACATGCAGTATGACTTTTCCAGTTTGCAAGGAATAAAGAACTTTGCATCCCTGTCTGAGAGCCGCGCTCTGTTCTTCTCTCCCCTTTCCTAGTCCACTATATGTAGCTATAACTGAGTACTTAGCCCTGGGTAATTTATGAAGATGGAAACTTCTTACGGTTTGGAGGCTGGGAAGCCTGAGAACTCTGGGAAGTCACCAGCATCTACCCAGTGTGAAGGATGCTCTGCTGCATCATTATGTAGCAGAAGGCATGGTAGAGAGGCAGCTCAAATCCCTTACTCTTCTGATAAAGCAACAAATGCCATCTTTGAGGCCCTTTTCTCATGACCTCCTTAATTCTAATTACTCCCTGGAGGTCCTATCTCCTGATATGCATTAGCATATGAAGCTGGTGCTTAAGTTTGAACGCAGGAACTTTGGGGGACATATTCAAATCATTTCACATGCATGGGCAGCCCCGTATATGGCGGTGAGTCTGTTGAACTTGTCTATATAGGGTTTCATGGTCTAAGTTGATGAGAACTGGCCAGGTCTCTTCCTCAAGAGGGTATCAATCTCATCACACATGGTGGTTCTGGGCCACCATATGGTGGCTGGGAATTGAACTCAGGACCTTTGGAAGAGCGGGTAGTGCTCTTAACCGCTGAGCCATCTCTCCAGCCCCATATTCAAGTCACAGCAGGTCCCAAATCTGTTTCTAGTAGTTTCCTCAAATACTCATGATGATCAGTATGGTGAAGAATCAACTAGGGGCCCCTCTACAGGTACCTGAGCTCTTTTTGTGTGAGGTTTCCTTGTTTCTGATACTTTGTTCCTATTGCTGAAGACATCACAAATGTTGCTTAGGGGATACAAAGAAATCTTCCTGAACTGGCTGTGAGTGTTCTCCCATCTGAGTAGCACTCATGTTGCCTTAGGTGTTGAGTGGGCCATTGAGGAAGATATTGTCTTAGGTAGGGTTTTTATTGCTGCGACAAAACAGCATGACCAAAAAGCAAGTTGAGGAGGAAGGGGTTTGTTTGGTTTGTGCTTCAGCATTGCTGTTAATCACTTAAGGAAGTCAGGACAGGAACTCAAACAGAGCAGGATCCTGCAGGCAGGAGCTGATGCAGAGGCCATAGAGGGAAGCAGGTTACTGGCTTGCTCTTCCTGGCCTATTCAGCCCACTTTCTTATAGAACCCAGGACGCCCTGCCCAGGGATGGCACCACCCACCTTGTCTGGGCCCTTCCCCATTGATCACTAAATGAGAAAATGGACTACAACTTTATCTCACGGAGGCATTTCCTTAACTGAAGCTCCTTCCTCTCTGATGACACTATAGCTTGTGACACACAAAACCAGTCAGGATGGATATCAGCCGGCTGTGGGACCTGCATAACACAATACTGACATACCAGCCAAGTACGCCCGGTGGTGCAATCGTGGCATGACTGTTCGGGTGGTAACCAATCGCTTTCTGATTGGATTTGATGTATGCTTCACTGGGGGGAATACATGCCTGCTACTGCGTGACTGGTTACATGCCTATGACTAAGGAGCTCACAGACTCTAAGCGGGAATCTACTACTGATGTGTTGCTAAATGGGCCTGTTGCCAAGCTGCCTTCCCACTTTTCACGTTCGTGCCCTTAAACTACCTGTGCTCCCTGCTTGGAACAGAGAAGCTTCTGCTTTCTGTAAGCAGAAGTTAATGAAGAGATTCTTAGCTGATTAAAGTCCTAAGAATAAGTGACTTGTGGTCTCCCTAGGTAAGACATCTGTATTATCCCTGCAAATGCCTCAGAAAATCACATAAGAGAGGGCTGGAAAACTGTGAGAGCTTGAGAATGAGGACGACTGTTTGGGAACACATCTGATATCTCATGGTCATTGCAATCATGAACACACAGCTGCTACAGAAACCTACACAGATCTGCACAGGATTGGGACCTTCGGCATTCCATCATAGATGAGGAAATGTGTTCATGAGGTCTCACCCCTAGCTAAGGTGTTACTGGCACTTAATAGTTTCCAGAAAAGGGAGTGTCATTTTTCTTAAGTGTTGTAACGACTGGTAATCTGCCTGTGATCCAGTAAGAACTCACTACCCATGTTCATACCAACTATTTTAATTGAACACAGTGGATAAGAACAAAAGCCAATTAAATAGAAGGAGAACTAGTTGGGAAGGAAAAAAAAGGATTCAAAAGGAATGGGAGGGAAATAAGAGAAGATATTAGAGGGCGAATATAAACAGTTTACTATGTACATATATATGTGTGTATACACACACATATACACACACATATGATTTTGTCCAAAATATGTGCTTGGGTATGTGTATACGTGTGTATGTGTGTGTTGTTGTTGTATGAACATGAAATGGTCAAATGCGATGTGTGTGTACTTGTGTACAAGGACATATACTTTTATGCAGAAGCCAGAGGGTGACACTGAGTTTCTTTCTGTACCAGCCGTCACCTTACATGCGGTGTAGATTTTATATTTGCAAAGCTTCTTCTGCAGTGCACGATAATTAACACCCATAACTGGTCTAGTACACACAATAAGTGACTTCAGTGTGTTTTGCCCTAAATGGACCATCCATACCACACACACCCCTCCCGAGCCTCAGGGACCATTGCGGAAGAGGAAGGGGAAAGAATGTAGTGGCACGGCCGGCTGCCGGATGACTTACAAGGAAACTCTTTTCCCGGAACAATAGGACAGTTGCACAAGTGAACTCATAGAAGTTGTGACAGCCTGCACCAGGCTTCCGCAAGCTCAAGCCAGAGAAAACCCCAGCACAGAGGAGGCAAAGGTTAGCATAAAGCCCCTCCCTTGCTGAGGAGACGTCGGGAACTGATAGCCACCAGAAAGAGAGGATTAGCTTTCTTTATAGGCAGCATGGCCCCTAGTAGGTCTAGCACGCTTCAAAGGATAGCTACACACCCAACATCACGTAAGCAGCGCTGACTGGACTGGATGGGTTTGAAAACTCTCTAACGAGGACACCAAGTTGGATGGTAGGAAATGGGTCTAGAATCAATCTGAGAGGAATGTGGGAAGGGGGTGAATATGATTAACTAATGGGTTATGAAATCCTCAAATAACTAATAGAAGATACTCAAGGTAGAAAGCAAGAACTTCAGTCATTTGCTTTGCCAGTTTAAAATTTACACCATACCAAATATCCATCACCCGCACTGTATTTTAAGCTTTCTCTTGTCTTTTGGTGTCTGAAAGTCAGCTTGTCATCTTCCTTCACAAGTCCCTTTAAATACACTAGGAGGCCATTAAAAACTGCTGAATGTTTACTTTGCTTAAAAAACATATCAGCGTTTTCACAGGAAATGTTAACGGCACTGTTCTTTCCATTTGAAAGAATGGTGGCAATTTTTCCTGTAGTGAAACTCGGAGATTTAGGGCCAGCATCGGGCCAACATTTATCTCAAGTCTGCCCTCTAGAGTTCAGTCACTAGAGTGCTTTGACTTCCAGGCTGATCTGTATTCCTGGCGGGGAGAAGGGTGAGGCTAGGATTGGTATGTAAAAACACAAAAGAAAAAACTTTTAAAAGATTGTCATTCTGAATTTTGCACGCCTCTGCATTTCTTAGAAACAATCAATTACTTCTTTTGGGAGTAGCAAAAGTTTTCATCTTATAGAGGAAATGCTAACTATAAGTAGAATTTCTCAGACTAGAGAGATGGCTCAGCCGTTAAAGGCTAGGCTCACAACCAAAAATAATTAAAATTCCTTTGTAGCATAGATATTGAAAACCAAGAGATAGATATTGGAGTTCAACTCAAAAACTAGAAAAGCAAAGCAGGCAAGCTGATAGAGAAGTCTTACCTCTACTAAGGTTGGGCGACTGCAAGCTAAGTAGACTAAGCCTCTCTTCTCCCATTTTATATTCCCTCTAGTGTTAGGATTAAAGGCATGACTCCCTAGGACTGTGATTAAAGGTTTGAACCACCACCACCTGGATTTGTTTCTGCTTTGATTTTGTGTAGTCCAGGGTGGCCTTGAACTCACAGAGATCCATCTTATTCTGTCTCCCAAATCCTAGCTTTGCCTCTGGTCTTCAGGCAAAATTTATTTACCACTACAATTTTGTTGGCAGAGGCTATTTATTCATTCCCCAGCCACCCAGACCTGAAATAATCACTCAGAAACTGTATCAATTAAATCACTGCTTGGCCAATCGCTTAAGCATATTGATAGCTAGCTCCTATATCTTAAATTAACCCATTTCTGTTAATCTGTGTATTGCCATGTGGTTGTGGTTTACTGGCAAGGGCCCTAGCACATCTGTCTTTGATGGCAGCTACATGGCATCTCACTGACTCCACCTACTTTCTCCCAGCATTCAATTTATTTTCCCACCTAGCTCTATTCTACCTTATGGGCCAAAGAAGTTTCTTTATTCATTAATCAATAGAAGCAACACATATATAGAAGGACTTCCTACATCGCAATTTCTCATTCTAAGAGTAATATATGATAACAGTTTGACTAAAATAGACAGAAATAGAACAAGTTCCTGGACTCTGGCTCTTTGTACTAATGTTCTTAAGATATATATGGTTATAAATACCATTATGGATATGTGAAGGAAAAGTTTATCTATAGAGGACACTGAAGACAAGATGAGGCCTGGGGCTAAATAGAGGATTCCATGAGTTAGACTGCTTGCTGCACTGGCATGAAAACCTGAGATTCTTATCTCTAGGGGAAAACAAAACAAAACAATAAACAATGTATTGCTGCCCAATCTTGTAACCCCAGAGTTGGGGTTCAGACAGGAAGATTCCAGGCCCTTGCTGGCCAGCCAGCCTAACCCCAAACAGTGAGCCGTGGGTTCAGTGAGGACCCTGTACTAAGGGAAGGAGGGTGAAGAGTGATATAAGACACGATGTCTTCTCTGACTTCCACACATTCATAAACGGATATGTGCACTGGGAACCACATGTGCATACAAAAATATACACCCACACACAAAAATATCCCAAGGAAAATTTCTACCTATATCTAACTTACTGAACCAGTGTAGACAGAAGTTTCTGTCCTGCCCAGTCCCACAGTCATTCAGTCCCAAAGAAACACTCAGAGGCTTATATTAATTACAAACTGTTTGGCCTATTAGTTCAGGCTTATTTCTGACTAGTTCTTACAACTTAAAATTGTGGGACCCTCACCCCTTATTCTCAAAGGGGCAAGAAGAAATTTCCTAGTAGAATGTTTTCCCAGGGAGATAGTGGCCTTCCCCTCTCCCACCCAGGAGATTCCAAGCACAAGGTCACTTAGCTCAGCCCAGCCAGCCACCTGGTACAGGCTGATAAAGATGGCCTAACTCAAGAACAGTGGCCTTGCTCTAAAAACAAGGAAAAAGCTGACTTAACAGAATGGGAGGGAGCAAAAGTCCTTGTACCTGTGCCAAAGCATCTCCAAAGATTCTCTTTGTAGTTGTGCCTTTAAAAGCTCACCCCACAGAGGAGATACAACTCCTCTCTACCTTGTTGTAACGGGGATGGAGATGAGTTCCAAACATGTTTGTATTGTGCTGATTAAACCTTGCTTATTACAGTCTGGGCCTCTCTGGTTCTCTCTCTCTCTCTCTCTCTCTCTCTCTCTCTCTCTCTCTCTCTCTCTCTCTCTCTCGGGGTCATAATCTGGGCACAACAAAAATAACCCATAATTTTTATCTATGTTTAGCAACGTGGCTTGGTACTTTTTCTCAGTAAGGCATTCTCATCTTCTTTCCTCTGCATCTGCTAGGTACTGCCTCTCTCCTTTCCTCTTTACAGAATTCTCCTAGTCTAGTTGCCCTTGCCTATACTTCCTGCCTAGATACTGACCAATTAGCATTTTATTAAACCAATATGAATGACAAATCTTTAGAGTGTACAAGAGTATTATCCTACTGCAAACCAGTGAGTTTATTGGTCCACAAGTGTGTGTTTTTCAAAATGGAAGTACTTATAAATATGTGTTCAGTGGATAAGCAAGACCCAGGACCCAAGAATAGGAAAAGAAGGACCTTGTTTTCTTTTAGGAGTGATATTTTAGATTAAATGAAGCATGTGTGAGGAGTTACTTATAGGTGGATGTCAAAGGCAGCTGACAAAGCCCACCCTGACACAGGTGTTGACAAACAGATGCTATGTCCCTGGAGCTCTCTGCATGATTTGCAGCAGCTGGCCAGCTTCTCTCTCTCTCTCTCTCTCTCTCTCTCTCTCTCTCTCTCTCTCTCTGTCTGTCTGTCTCTTCCTTCCTCCCTCTCTCATTCTCCCAATATATATTCTCTACATATATGTGTGTGTATGCATAATCTTAAAGAGACCTTGTTAATGTTGTAACTTTCAGGAACTTCCTGAACCTTGTAAGTTTCACTCATTTCCTGGGACTTGATAATTTTTTGTACACCTAAGTCTGAGACACCTTTTTTTCTCTCCTGGAAGGAATGTTTTAATTTAAAGGAAATGGTTGCATAACACCATTTATATCAAAGTAACACCTAGGATAATTAAATTGCAATATATTTATGTTAAATAAAACACACAAAATAATATTAGGTGATATAAAAAGAGTCTTGAGAGTCAATTAGGAGATGGCTCGGTGTTGCCTAGTAGAAATACTGTGTAAGATACATGTTAAGATTCATTTTATAGTAGCCACATGTTGAAAGAGAAAAATGTAGACTACTTTAGTAATATAATCAATTTCAGAAAAAAATGTGTCTAAAACATTATTGTTTCTTTTTGTTATGTAATCTAGACTAACCTGGAACTCACTATGTGCCCCAGATTGACCTCAAACATTTGACAATCCTCCTGCCTCAGTCTCCCATGTGCTAAGATTTCAAGTATGAGCCACCATACCTGACTTTTTATTGTTCCTTTTGTCAGAAGAATGAGATTGGACTGAGTAAGTACAAGTGACTCTAATGATTAACTGGACAGAGAATGAGAGAAATTCAAGTGGTTTCAAACCAAGCACGTATGTATGTTAGCAATGGGTAAGTGTTGCTACCATATGCTGAGACAGCCAACTCATACTGCAAAATCTTTGGGCAGGAGGATAAAGGGCAGACAGGGCAACAAATAGCAAGTTCCCTTTTCCGAGATGAGTTTCAGATAAACTGAACCCACAACGAGTTGAGTGATTGAACTGAGATATAAGGACCTGGCATGAGCTTGTTGGAAGGCACGATGCAATTATCTATGCTTCAAATAACATAACGGGCAGAGGGAAAGGGGAAGCCGCATGATACCCTTCTGGGGCTGGGATATTCTGCTCGTCCAGCCTTTGGACTTTAGTCTTGTACTAGGCCCCCTGCCTTGAGATTCTCATGTCTTCCGTCTTGGAATGAAATTAACACCAGCAATTTCCTTGGTGCCAAAGTCTTTGGGCTTGGCCTGAGCCACAATACTGACTTCCCTGGTTCTCCAACTGCAGATGACATGGGCTTCTAGGTTTGTGATCATGCATAGCAGCTTCCTTAGTAAGGCCCCTCTAATATGATTACATGTACTTTTGATTCTTTCAGGAGAACCCTGACTATGGCAAGGCTCACTTCTGTGTAAGAAGGATTATTTTAGTCTTGCCTAAAACATTCATGATAACACATAGCATGCTAATTACCAGTTCTTACTAAATATAGCTATGAAACATATTTAAATAATTACTTCAAAAAGGAAGGTAGCCTAAAGAGGCACATCAAAATACCAATGATAGACAGATTTGCAGAGTTGATGCAGGAAAACATTTGCTGAAGGTGTGAAGGTAGCTTCCTAAAATCATTTTAACATTTCAGAAAGTCTATTTAAATCCCTTTTGTCTTTTTATTCCCATAGAAGGGCAATAAAGTAGGTTACACTCTCAAGTATGATGCCAGAGCAATTAGAATGTGACGCTAGCCATCCTGAGATCCAGCCATTCCAACCACCTACTCCAGTCATTTAGATGCCCTTTTACATCCTGCCTTCCTACTGTAAGGAACTGGGGCACAAAACAACTGGTGGCACCCATCATCTTGATGTAGAGCATCGTACTCTTCCTGCTCTTGCTCAGCCAGGGGAGCCATTCATTCTTCTCAGTGTGTTCTTCCTTCGTGGAGCTTCTTCCTCTCTGTGTGTTTTTGTTGAGCCTCATATCCATGCTCAGATACTCAGCCTCCTTCCTTTCCTTTCTGTTCTCAGATCTCTGAAAGGAAATGGTGAGAAGAGGGTATACTTGTACCAGAAGCTGAACAGGCTCCTTGGTTCTCCCAGCAATAAGACAACAAAGCCCAGGCCCTATAATGACTTCCACATCATCGAAATAATTTCGATAATTATATTTACTGTATGGTACTGGTTTCATTCACAGAGAAAAGGAACACACGGTCTTGAACAACACAGCCACTCAGTCTGCACATGACTGTGACGCTGTGTCATATGTAACAATGGGTATGACTTCACAGTACAAGTCAATTACTCCTACCCTGTTGGGTTATGAGATAATACATGGAATGATTCTTATCTCCTTGAGATTGTTCCCACTAATAATAAGGCTTGCACAACATTTTTACATTTTTTTTTTGAAACAGGGTTTCTCTGTGGTTTTGGAGCCTGTCCTGGAACTAGCTCTTGTAGACCAGGCTGGTCTCGAACTCACAGAGATCCACCTGCCTCTTCCAGGTATATGTGAAGAATTAAATTTGAAGAATGAGATCCAATCTGGCTGGCATTTCCAAACACTTCACTCGGGGTGTAGGTGAGAAAGCCACAGGTATCACTGACCTTTTGAACATAAACTGTTTTCCTAGAACCAGGATACAAAGCCTTAAACAGACTTTATGTTCTAGATATTCAGCCTGGTGGATTCATATGGACTCGAACAGAGGATAGAAAACATCACGCCTGTGTTGAAAATGTACAAACTTTTGCTATTCCCTAAACAATCCAAAAGTGGTTTATATATCATTTGCATTGTATTAAAAAGTATAAGTAATATAGAGAAGGTCATGGACAAATACCATACCATTTTATTTAAGGCAATTGATAATCTGTGGATTTTGATACACTAAGGTGGCTACTAGGATCAGTAACTTGGAAATATTGAATATGAATATTTTAATATAGTTATAATTCCTAATTTTATATAGCTAGCTTTACTAAAGAGTACAAATATGTAGAAAAGGTTTAGAAGAATCTATACATAGTCTACATTTTAAATTTTTATCTTATGTTAATTTTATAAAATAGCCTGTAAATGCTGATGTAAAAAAATGTTTAATTGTAAATTATTATCTTAGTAAACTAGGTTTCACTTTCAAAGCATTAATCTCTCTAGTTATGAATGCAGATGCTAAAACTGTGTTCTTCACGCTTGGAAAAGACAAGGGCTTTTGAGCTGCTTTCCTTAATATTTCTCTTACACAACACATGGATTCAAGTGTGCTCTCAAAGCACATTTTCTTATCCAAAAGACTAATTTTAGTTGGTCAGTGGTGGCGCACATCTTTAATCCTAGCACTTGGGAGTGAGTTTGAGGCCAGCCTGGTCTACAGAGAGAGTTCCAGGATAGGCTCTAAAGCTCAGAGAAAAACCTTGTCTCAATAATAATAATAATAATAATAATAAATTTCTAGATTTTTAATGTGATCCTTTTAACTCCTGTGATCCCATCAGTTGCTGATCCACTAAACGTTTTCTATGAGGCTTCATGTGAGCATGTGAGTATGGTCATGGAATTGCTATTACTCACAAGAATGCCTGCTAGGGCAGCAGACAGACTGTGCAAAAGGGAAATCTGGTTGTAAATTTACAGTATCCAGGCTGAAGAGATGCCTTATGTCTGTTCTTCTGGAGAACTCAAGTTTGGGTTCCAGCTTATGTCGGGTAGCTCACAACTACCTATGACTCCAGTTCTAAGAAATGCAGGACACTCTTCTGGCCGTGTGTACACACACACACACACACACACACACACACACACACACAAATAAAAATAGGAGAATAAATCTTTCAAACAGCTCATAAACAGACTGGATAAAATTAGGTGAAGAAATGGTCGTATCTATAAAAACTTTAACTAAACAGACTTCTATTTAAGTGAAATTGTATCTTCATCAATAAGAGCTTCTCTCTGCAATGAGACCACAGAGTTATTGGTTAAAATATTAAATGGAACACTTCAAGACTAGTTTTTTATTGTTTCTCTGAATTAGCATAGTAAAATGAAGGGATCCACCCCTTAAATTGATATGTCAAATTTAACTCCAATATAAATGTTTTAATACAGTGAAACAATAAATCTTTAAGAAGCAACCTAAAGATGAAATTTTGTTACTTGTAAAGATGTAATTTTTCTGTGTGGGGGGGGGTGGGGGTGTGTGCACTGCGTGCAGGCAGCTAGGCAGCTTCCCACAGTGGCCAGAAGAAGACATTAGATTCCCAGGAACTGGAGTCACAGGAGATCATGAGCATAATATCCATGCTGGGTCCTCTGCAACAACAGCAAATATTCTTAACTGTTGACTGAGCTCTCCAGCATCACCCAGTTTCCCTAAAAGGAGCAATGAAAAAAGTTGTCTGGAAAATTCGTTTTATGTAAAAACTCATATCAAACAAAACATAAGGGCTGGGAAGACAACTCTCTTAGAAAAGCACTTCTCTCACAAACACAAGGACAGAAAAAAAAAAACCCTCTACATAATGCATTGTAATCCCAGAACTGACAAGGAGATGTCTGAGTCTCACCAGACAGGAATCTAGCATATTTGATCAATTCCACATCTGGGAGAGACCTTGTCCCTCAAGGAAGTGGGGAAGGGTGGCAAGACAGCTCAGGGGGTAAAGACAGTTCTGTGTGGTTATTTTGGGACTGAGCAACTGGGAATGAACAAACAGTCTCTTACAACATGTTAGGACTTAGACAATAGCTCTATGAAGCAAGGCCAGTGTCAACAGCCCAGCTGGCTAGCTTTCATGAAACTTTTGCTTCATATTGCTGATCTTTTATGTATTCTTGTTTATAATGTAGATGGCTTTTAAGACAGCCCACCCTATTTTAAGGAAAGAGACTTAAGACCACCCTATGGACAAAGAGTTAGCTAATAATAAACGCAGCCACTTCTTAAAAACAAGCTGGCCCCTAAGGCAGGAACAAAGAGACCTTACTGAGTTCACTGCACTGGAGCACTGGAGACACAGGCAAGGTAGGAAGATGGCAACCCAGGCCAGTGACTAACATCTGGCAGACAATCGACATCAATAGCTAACGAAATGGGGGATGGAGATGGACAGAGTGGAGTTTGGTGCAGACAACTTTGAGTAGAACTTGATTGGTGACCTTTGACCTTCGTATACCTGAGGAAGGAGGACTCCAAGTTTGACACCAGGCTGAGCTACACAGAGAATCAAGGCTAGCCTGAACTATATAAAGATTCTTTGACTCAAACAACAAAAAGGAAAAATAGGGAGGGAGAGAGAGAGAAAAAAAAGGGGGGGTTAGTTTTTCTTTTTCTGTTTTTTAATCTATTTCTTGCTCATATTCTGTTATTATCATTTTAAAATAGATTATCATAACCAAAAGATATCCTTTTTATTTTATGGATAGAAATATTTCTTGTCCCTATCACCTGGCACATACATGCATGTGTGTACACATGCACACACACACACACACACACACACACACACATGCACAGACACACGCAACAGGCCAGGCCTGAGGAAGTTTTTGAGCATCATCTTGACCCTGGATCCCCTCATGATTTTTGGAGGACACTCCTCCAAGGTCATCTGTACTCCACCATCCTGGCACAGTAGATTGGATGTTCAGGCAACAAAACTCGACAAAAGTTAGCATCACTTTACCCTGCTTGCAGCTTGGAGCTCCCATGACTGTGCCCTACACAACCACTACAAGTGAGCAGTGTTCACAGCCTCCGTTTCCCTCACAGCCACAGCTGTGTTTCCACAGACCGATGTGTTCCTTGACACCATACAGTCACCCACTGCATACCAGACACAGGTAGCAATGCCATGCTCTGGGGTCCTTCAAGTCTGACAACCTGAGTTCATTCACTGAAATTCATGTTGAAAGGAGAGAATAACCCCAGAAAGTTGACCTCTGACCTCCAAACGCATATCACAGCAGGGTCACCTGCACTTCACACATCTGCGTGCATGCACATATACACTCACAGAGATACATACAACACACACACATGTGCATACACATACACATGAGCACACAAACATACAAATGCATACACACTCCAAACATATCATGGTAGGAGGACATGTACTTCAGAGACACACCAAGATACATATACACACAAATATATATGCACACACATATACAAACACTCATATATGCACACACATGTATAAATATTCAGAAACACACACATGCCCATGAACACATATATTCTATGCACACGCATACACAAACCCACACAAACACGCACACACACATACAAATACACACATATGCACATACACACAACAGAAATAAGTAAAATCTTTTTCTAAAATGGGCTTGAGTCTACAATCCTTCCTGTGTTATCATGCAAATGAGCAGAAAATTCCAGCAATTTTCAATCTCTATCTCAGTCCCTAATTATTGTTCCAGATGAAGGCCATTCCTTAATAAATTTGCATATTATGTCCACTAATTAGTTCCTTCTCATGATGGAGATAATATTTTTATATACTGTTATCAAAGACAGACCCAGAAAGTTGCATCAACGGAATCCTGAATTTTGTCCTGTGAAGCCTGATCCCACAGCTCCCCATCTCCCAAGACTGTGAGAACTGTGGTCATTGCCTGCAGAGTGAACCGGGGCCTTGCCGTTATGGAAATACTTCATCTTGGAAATGCTGCGTTATTCTAACCGAGGCTTTTCAAATGCCTGTGACTGCTCTGTACATATTCATAAAAATTTACCTGGAAACTGGTCCAGTGGTGCGCACGCCCTGAACCCATGACCTCACAGGGCTTCTTTTAGGTGGGGTTGAGGAACTCAGGTTCTTTTGAGTGCTGGGGGAACTGCAAGACGGCTGGCTGTCACTCAGGGACATGGTTTTGTTTTTGTTTGCATAGTGCAATATGAATTCTTAGAAGATGGCTAACTTGGTTTTTAGTTTTCTCTTTAGAGGCTTTCAGGCTCTCGTGATAAGATTGAGAAAAGAGCCGTTTAGCTTGGTCTTCAGAAACGAGTGACTGGGACCTCCCAGATCTCATTTAAGGTGCTACAGTGTTAATAAAGCCCCAGCGAAGGGACTGGAGAGATCGCTTGGCGGTTAAGAGCCTATCCTGCTCTTACAGAGGACAACAGATCACCTACAGCCTTAGAGGAGGTAATGACTCTACCTCCTGCAGCTCACTAACCCCTCTAACGCTGTAGGGGAACTGTTGTCCTCTTCTGCCCTCTTCAGGCTCCGCTCTAAAATGCACACACCTCTTCCCGCCCCCACCCCGCCTCTCTGCACCATATATATTAATAAATAAATAAATAAATAAGATTTTATTAAAAGTCTAATGAAGTGGAGTTATAAGCCTAGACCCATAGCAGGTGGAGTGAGACGGGAGGGGGGGGGGCGGGGACGGGGACGAGCAAGAATCGTCTTGCCTGGATGCTTGAGTCCGAAGTGCATGGCTGTCAGTCAGCCTTGTTTGAATCTCGGGAAATGGCCGGAATCCATAGCCAACGGGAGAAACAATGTTGGCCTAAGGAGAGGATGAGCCAAAAGTGCTCATGTGGTGTAATTTATGAGCTCACAGACGTATTAAACAGCGTTTACCATCAGGTCTAAGATAGAGCTCAAGAGCCCTGGGCAATGGAGTCAAAGTGCTAAGGTAACTCAACACCTGCTACTTTTTGGCTGGTGAAAAGTGTGACTTTGACATTGCTGATCTGCTGTTTGGTATTATAACACATTCTTAATAAATATGACTTGCTATTCAGTAATTTAATGCACATTTCTTGCTTTATGTTTGGGCTATATTTATTGGCTAAATATTTATCATATTTATTTTATAGTGTGCTAATAATATTAGGCAAAAAGAAAATCTGAGCTATTTTCTTCTTTGTGTTTGGAATGGGCTGTAAAAACATTAGTGGCATGAGAATCTCATCAACAACACATGACCCAGTTACTGCTAACATATATACTGTGGTGCTGGGTCACATTCTGCAAAGGAGACAGGAGCCTTGAAGATGATGGGGGCACCTTGAAGATGAAGGTCATAGCTGCTGGCTGTGGGAAGTTCACAGTGACCAGTTGAGAGCAATGGTCATATAATAAAGATAATCTTTATAGATAAAAGATAATCTTTTACAGCTGCATAAAAAGTCACCACAGATCTCAACATGGACCATCCAAAGATTATTAGCATATAAAATACAATGAAAAGATTTTTTTAAAAAAATAAAAGCTCAGTAAGAGTGTGTCTCATGAGCTGACTAAATGTTTTCAAATAGTCATTCAGAGCTGTCTTTTTCCACTGTTCTATGAAACAGTAACGAGCCATTTGTCAATTGGATTGTGATGTGTGACAGAAGTGGGTTGTAAGGGATACCAGCAACACCCAGCTCAGTGGTTGGACTGGGGAAAGCTCCAAAGCACGTCCTAAGACCAAATGTACACCCAGAAAAGTCACGGTCATTGTTGGCAGTATTCTGCCAGCCTGACCCATCACGAATCCCAGTAGAACTGTTATGTAGGAGAAGGATGCTCAGCAACAGCAATGAAAATTGCAATGTCTGTAGCCAGCATCACTTCACAGGAAGGACTGAATTCTCCCCCTGACCAAACACTGCACAGCCAGTACTTAAAAGGTGAACCAACCAGACTACAGAGTTTTGTCTTATTACCGAGTCTACCCGATCACTGGCAAACTGACTAAGACGTCTTCAGGCATCTGTACAACTGTTTCAAGGGAGATCCCTTCCAAAGCCAACAGGATACAGAATGGTTTCAAGAGTTCATTGAATTTCAAAGCATGGATTTTTTTTTTTTTTTGAGACAGGGTTTCTCTGTGGCTTTGGAGCCTGTCCTGGAACTAGCTCTGTAGACCAGGCTGATCTCGAACTCACAGAGATCCTGCCTCTGCCTCCCGAGTGCTGGGATTAAAGGCGTGCGCCACCATCGCCCGGCTCAAAGCATGGATTTTTACGTTACACAAATAAATAAACTTTTTTTTATATTTAGAGATAGGATTTCTCTGTGTAGCTTTGGAGTCTGTCCTGGAACTTGCTCTGTAGACCAGGCTGGCCTTGAACTAACTCACAGAGATCCACTTGCCTCTGCCTTTCATGTGCTAGGATTAAAGGCATGTGCCGCAAACTGACTTTTTATTGGCCATAAATAAATAAATAAATAAATAAATAAATAAATAAATAAATAAAATGTGTTCACTGGGGGCTGAAGAGAAGGCTCAGCTGTTAAGAGCAATTGTTACTCTTACAGAGGACCTGGGTTTGATTCCCAGCACCACCATGGTGGTTCACAACCATCTTTAACTCAGGTTTCAGGAGCTCTTATCTAACCTCCATGGGTACCAATATGCACATGATGCATACACATACATGCAGGCAAAATACTCATATGCACAAAGTGGATAAATCTAAATTTTAAAAACTGATTAAAACGTGTTGATTATAATGACCCCGGTTTTGGTTGATAAAGATGCTTGAGCTCAGTTGTGGTTTAAAATTCACTCTCCAAAAAAAGCAGTTTCTTTCCACAAACCTAGGACTTGGGAGTGTACACAAGGCTGAGTCTTCAGATAGTCTTTACTGGTGCCACAGACCAGCCTGTTGGCCACTCAGACATGACTCCTGTCACAAAACATCACCATCACCACCTCAGGTAGCAGTACCGGCTCATCCTCATACTTTTTAGACTGGAGGTCTGGTCGGAGGTCAGCAACCTACTAGGAATGTAGGTGTTCCAAAGCCAGGTGGCCTCTTTCCCTTCTCGTTCCACTGTTAGCTTCTACTAGAGTTGAATTGGCTTTGAAACTATCTCTAAGTTTTTCTCCTCACAGAACCTGCCATTTCTGTTGCATTTCCCTCAACAGCTAGTAGTACTCAGGTCCCTGCTATTTCATCATCCTGGAAGCACTTTGAGGTAGGTGCCAGGGAAGCCCACCCATCTCCTGTCTCCTTGCTGCAGGACCACCACTCACTGCTCTGTGATGGCATTTCCACTCTCGCCCGGTTCCCCTGGAGTATTTGCATATGCATTCTACAGAGTGAAATATCTGGTTTTCAAAAGAAGGTCTGCGCGTGTCAGTATTCAAAACTCTTACCTTTCAGGTTAATCTAGAAAAAGCTTTTCGTCTTGTGACAGGGTTTCTCTGTCACAGGCTGACCTCAAACTCCCTGCACTCAAGCAGTCCTCCTGCATCAGCTTTCCAAGGACCACCACACTGATGACGTTCTTTAATGACACCAGCACGGTCAGAGTGTAAGGAGACAGGAACTACCATCGACACTGGCAAGACTATAAATATGCTCAGCTTTCCTAAAACGTCTGGTGGTGATTTCAACAAGCGTAAAATCCCCACCCGCTTAAATCTGTCCACTGGACATTGTCATGAGCACAGCTTTAGTCCCCAAAGCTTCCTATAATGAAGGCCCAATAGCACCAAATGTGTGTGTGTGTGTTTAGCAGTAAGATCTTTACAGACATTAAGTGAAAATGAGGCACTGGGGGGAGGGGAGGTTTAACCTCTGAAATTAACCAATGTTTAAGAAGAGAAGGAAATTTGCATGACAGAGAGACACCAGATACCTGTTCCCAATGGAAAGACCATCTGAAGACAGCAAGGCAGCATCCTTTGCCATCAGAATAAGGAGAGTTCAAAATTGAGGGACTCCAGGCTGCAGAACTTTAAGATGCTAATTTCTGTTGCTTCAGCAACCAATTCCGTGGTAGTTATGGCAACCCTAGCTAGCTGATGCACGAATATAGGTATCTGTTATCAATAAGAAAACAATGGCTGAAGATTTGCAAAACTACTCCAGTCCCTGAGGTAAATTGTGTTAGCCCAGTTGCTGTTGGCCGGCCATGGTTCTGGGTCCTGTGGACAATGAGAGAGCAAAGCAGGCTCAGGTTAGCCTCTTACTACTGACATTTTCACAGGAGACAGGCGTGTACTAGGGGACTTCTGTGAAGAGTGGATGAATGAGTTCCAATCTGAGGGGCTCAGTAGAGGAGGCTGGCTCTCTGTGGAGCAGAGGCCCTGCCATAAAAGGAGCTTGGTGACAGGAAAGGAAGCCCTGATGGGCTAGAGTGTGGAGCATCTGAGAGAGGAGAGGGAGGCTGGAATGGTGAGACATGGGGATCTCCAGAAGAGCCATACTACACAGACTGACGATGTTAAGGCACACCAAATCATATAAGAATTTCTCAATCCTATAGGAATATTTTCTTTCTTCTCCTTTTTATAATAGTTTTCCCAGTTCTCTACAGTGACCTGGCATTAGGGGTAGGTATGGGAGATACTTTAAATATTGAGATTGGGAGTAAAATAGAAATATTTATATAAATGTACTCTTCCATCAAGAACCCTGGAAATGCATGCCATGAGTTTCAGTCACAGTATAAAGTACATACTTAACATTACTGAATTTTTCATCTTTGTGTTTTGATGTGTAATTTTAGGAGAACTAACATAAAAAATAGCTCTAAGGGTGACAAGGAGATGCTTCCTCCTTCAAAAATATTTGCTTGCTAGTAAGACATGCTGGAATTTGTATTCTCTCCAAACATATGCCTCCCAAAGGTCCTAAGACCATACCCTAATTAGCTTTAAACATCTTTACCCATCTTTCCATCACATAACAAAAGGGCCCCAGGATTCAGGTAAGGATCTTCCTACCCTGAGTTTCCCCTGGCCACTGGAGCCCTGTATGCAGTGGATAGTGGCCACTGCTATTGGCTCAGTAACTACATAGTTGCTCTGACTCCCAAACAGAAGAGTGCCCACACAGTAGCAGAGAACCCACACAAAAGATGAGTACTTACACTACAGAAGAGTGCTCACACTACAGCAAAGTACACAGACACCAGAAGAGCACTTGTGCCACAGAAACGTGCTGTTTGCACTGTGTATTACCAACAACCCTGAGTCAAAGTCCTGTGTACTCCCTGGTGCCATGCCACAGGCTCCCACTGAAACAGTATTCCCTTTCCACACTGCTTTGTGGACATGGCATGCCTATTGCATTCATGAACTCACAGCAGCTTTGGCCATCAAACCAAGACCTTCCCAAGACTGTGCCTATCAGCATTCCATTATGTATAAGGAAGGGATTTGTGGGCTCCCACCCCCTCCCTGAGTGCCTACTGGCAGGTAAAAGTTACTAGAGAAGAAGGAATTATTTTCATCAGTGGGTGCACCATTGAGTTTGTTCATGCTCCAGTAAATAATAATAAATAACCTCCTTCCCATGGTCGTATAACCCTAAATAAACAAGATGGATTGCATCAAAAACATGAAAGTAAGAATGGGTTTGTTGGGGGGTGGGGAGGGAGTTCAGTAAGAATGAAAGGAGGATAAGAAAAAAATAATAGAAATTATCAAAATACATTATGCTACATGAATGAAATTGGCAAAGAATTTTCTAAAGTAGAAATCCATTTCTTGGGATGGAAACCATCCTCTATGCTGTCACAACAGCATATTGCGTGGTTGTGCATTTGTGTAAACTACAAGCTGTACAAAAACAAAAGTAAAGCCTTAGGTAGAATACTGGCTAAAGGTGGAAAGGATGTGATTGGTAGGTTCACTGCTGGTATCAGGAGGACCACTCTGATGGGAGATGTTGCAAATGAGGGAATATGTGGAGCCTATGCGTGGAGACGTTACCAGTGGCTGGGGTCAAGGTCAAGTGTTTCCCAGCTACTGGCTTCTTATCCAAGAATTTGAAAATAAACACACCCACAAATTTGCTAAAGAAGCAAAATTAGTTACTTTATTCATAACAAAGCAATGCTTCATAGAGATCAGGGAGGGATATGCCATCAAGTTTGACAGTGTGTCAGCTACATGAATAAGAGTACTTAAGAACTCTAGTTATTACTTGGGGTTTGCTTTTGTGGAGTTCAAGATTTAAGATTGGTCAGTAAGGGGCATACAATGAGCAGTTCTCTGTTCTCAACGATAAATTAGGCCAAATCATTTTTCTACTGCACATGGCCCTTTCCATAATGCATCTGACTTTAATCATATGCCGACATGATTTAATGATGCATAGGCAAAAGACGTTAAATAAAAGAGTCTCCCTAAAAGTTTACTAGATATCATAATATTGTTTTATTACACAGGCACCTCAAAGCAGTTATGGCCATACTGACTCTTCTATTCTTTATACTTGAGTATGTTGGGAATACACTCAAACCGAAAGTGTCTAAATCTGACAGTTATTAGGATCTAGGAAGCTTGATTTACAGTTCAGAGACAGCAGTGAGAATGCAGATAGAGGTTCCAGGGAGTTCTGAGCTGGCTAGGAACACTGTCTAGAGAGGAGTGTATGTGTGTGCACAGCATACACAAGTGAAGAAATTGAGCTGCCAAGTGCATTATTACAAGAGGCAAATAGGGTCTCAGGATATTAAACTGCCTCTTATGCTTCCCTGATTGGAACTGGAGCTAAATGGGAAATGTCTGTACCTTCTAATTTTTATTGCTATAAATGTAAAATTGATCTTAAAAAAAGAATCTGACAACTCTAAGAGACACAACGTCACAGCAAACTCTCTGTTCCTCCGGCTCTTACAGTCTGTCCTCCCTCTCTTACACCCTGATCCCTGAGCCTTAGGTGCAGGAGTTGTGTTGTAGATGAATCAGTTTGGACAGAGATCCACAACTCTGCGTTTTGATTGGATGTGGTTTCCTGCAATAGTTCTGTCTATCGCAGAGAAAAGTTTCCTTAATGTGGATGGGGAAAGATCTCAACCCTGCAGCAAAGAACTTGAGACAACTGAAGAAAGCTGGGAGCAGGAGAGAAGAACATGCCAACCGGGTATGCACTACTAAGTAGTTAGCCTTGAAAACATGCATACAGTAACATTACAAAGACTGAGCAGATTAAAAATTATTCATTCGATGTGACTATATACAAAGAGATCACGAATTTGAAAGAGAGCAAGGGGATATACATGGATATACATGGTTTGTGGGGAAGAAAGGGAAAGGGTAAATTATACAATTATATCATACTCTCAAAAGAAAAAATATTTTTATAAAATCTTTTAAAATAAATGTGTTCCAAAAGCAAAAGGATTGGGGAAACTTTGGTTATATAATATCTTCCCCTTTGGATGTGGTACTCCTGCTTTAACTACAACCACCCTTCAGTGGTTCCGCTTCTGTCCTTGGGTAAATGATTAACAGAAAGGTAGAACTCAACAAAGGTAGAACTCTGGGTCCAGGAATAGTAAACACTGAAGCAAACCACAGTGCAGCGTGTGTGCCAGGCACTCAGGGAACCATTTCTTTGTTAGCTAACCTCAGAGAGAAAAACCCTACAGGGTAGTTATTGCTCCCACTTAACACAAGGAAAATGAATCTTTCATGGAGACCGAGTACCTTCCCTGAGCTATGTGACTAACGGCTTTATTATGACAAAGTGACATGCCTGAGCATATGACATCTTATTCCTGAATTAGAAATCCTGAACCTTTTATATTTAACAGCAGCAACAACTTCAGTCTAGCTCTGTGTGAAACTGCCTACAGCGTAGCTTTTAACAAGGTGCCAATTTTAAGTTTTATTACAAAAGCATAATAATAATAATAGAAAGGCATTTAGGAATTAGTGAGGAAATTTTTATAATATAGTTTCATGCTATCATTAGAGCCAAGGGGGAACTGTAATTGAGTCATCTAGTCATACGTGGAAACAGCATCAGGAAAAACACATTCAAGCATTTAATGTGTTAAACAGTAACTCTTCCATCATTAATAAAGAAAAGTTCAACACCATGCACTGCACATCCTTTTGGGAAGCAACTTGTTTTTAAATAACCAGAATTCTTTTTCTAATTCAGAAAATGAGTAGACTCTGCTCTGTCATTTCACAATAAACCAATACAACACAGTCAATGAAGACTCGATTGTAAAGCATAAGGTAGCTAAACAAAGGATTGTAAGACAGAACTCCTTGCAGCTTGTTATTAAATGATATTCAATTCTTTAGTCTCAATGACTTCTCCTACAGCATAGCTTCTTAAACAATGGGTCACGACCCCATACGTAGTCACAAAATCTAATGTAAAGTTCCTAAGAACACTGACAATAGTAAAAGTGTTTCTGAATTCAGTGACCAAAAATTAATGAAAATAAAGCATAAACGAATCTGAAGTATTTCTGGCGGTGCTCACCTGTGTTGTAGCACACAGCTGCACTGTAGTCTTGGTTCTTAGCACACAAGTACACATTACACTACACATGCCATCAAGCCTGCACCTTAATTTACATGCCGGCTGGGAAGAATACGTAAAGAAGCATAATTTACTTTTATATTCAGTCATGAGAACCCTGGGAAAGGTGTGACTCTCCTAACAACTAGGGGATTCGTTAGAAATCTGTATGTAGAGAGATTGCTAATTATCTGGGTAAGCACTGGAAATCTAATTAAGAGTTAAGAGAAGGCAAAGCCAATAGTCTTCTGAGAGCCAGTTGGTGATGTTTAAGGAGATATTTGGCCTTTGTGAATAGGAGTGGCTCTGGCAGCTGAGAACAAGAAAGGCAGGATAACAAGAGACATAAGAATTAAGGGTCACTACAGAGTGACCATCGGGAGTAGGTAAAAAAGAGGACCGTGATATAGAGAACCAGAATGAATATAAACCCCATTCCCAACACAGGAGCCCAACAATGTTGAGGAAGATGAGTAAAGACATCGACCATAACCTGAAGTTAGTAATGGCCTCAACACAGGAACACTCTAAGAAGTCTTCCTAGAGAAACAGGCCCGGGATTACTTCCCTGAAATAGGCTTGGTCCTGTAGGATTTTCAGTCAGTAGGGGAAACTTAGAAAATCATATCCAAGACCTGAGAAAGGGAAGAAAGCGTCTCATCTACTCACTGGGGTCTGGAAATGTTTGAAGATGGCTTTCAACCAGATCTCACTAGAAAAGGAAATGGCAAATCCAAGCAGTTCACAGGAATGGACTGTTTAAGTTTTTGGTTTAGAAAAATTTTAACCTTTTCTTTATTTAAAAAAATTGTTTTCATACAGTATATTTTGATCGTATTTGTTCACATCCTCCAACCTCTCCAAGATACCCTCTGCCTTTCTACCCACCCAGCTTCATGTGTTTCTCTCCCTCCCTCTAAAAAAGAAAATAAAAACAAAACAAACAAGCAAAGCTAATAGGACAAAAATATCAAAACCACTTCTGGGTATGATGCCTGCTCTGGAGTATGATGGATATGCCCAATGACACTCCATCAAGGAAAAATTATTTCCCCTTTCCCAGAAAATATTAATTGCAAATGGTGTCTTGATTAGGGTGTGGGACTTTTTGTCTACTTCCCTTTCTCTGTGCTGCGATCTTGTCCAGTTTGAAACTATGTAAATATTGTGTATGCTGTCATAGTGTCTGTGAGTTCCTATGTGTGTCAGCCTTGTTGTGTCTACAAGACATTGTCTCCTGGAAATCATGCGCAACCTCTAGCTTTTACAATCTTTATGCCTCCTCTTCTGCATAGCTCCATGAGCCTTGAGGGGAGGGGTTTGATGAATACATCCCACTTATTGAGTGCCCCAACGTCTCTCAGTCTCCGCACATGCTGGTGTGGATCTCTGCGTTATCTGTCATCGACTACAAGAAGAAGCTTCCATGATGAAGGTTGACTGGTGCACTGATCTATGGGTATAGCAATATGCCACTAGGAGTCACCTTGTTGCTATGTTTCTGTAGCAGAATAATAGTAGTCAGTTTTCTGCTAGGGTTCATGACCTACCTAGTTCCAAGTTTTTGCCAACTTTAGCAGTATCGGGTGTTTCACCTCATGGGTGAACTTTAAAATCCAATTTTTAAAAAAAAAAAAAAAAAGTGATTGGTTACCCCGTAACATGTGTACCACAGTTGTTCTAGTATGCCTTGCTTGCGGGTCACTCTTGTGGGTTGCAAGCTTTGTGATGGGGAGATATTGGTAATTGCTTTCTTCCTCCTGTGGCATACAGAGTACCATCAGCACTATGAATGCTAGTCAATAATGGTGAAGCTTCTAGTTGGGACCATCTTTCTATCTGTGGGTTCAGTGACAAGAAGTTTCAGCAGTAGGACCTTACCATGAGGCTGTGAAGGGTAACCAATAGCTTGTGGTGTTTGGAGAAGCGGTGCTATGGGGCCATTTTGGCCAATTACTCAATAAATTATAACCCACTGCTGGCACCAGAGGTCTTACGTTTTATAAGATGTCTAGTTGGGGCATTGTCTCCCCTATTAGATGATGACTTTATTTAAATTCCCTTCATATATGTATATGTTTTAGGAAGCTTCTACAGTAATTCATATGGCTTTTCAGAAGGCCTTCAGGGTTGATTGTCCATGCCCACCTTCCCTCTTTTACCCTTTTCTCTCATGCCATAGACCACTTAATACTCCTAATTTCTCATTTATCTCTTTATAAAATTTTATTATATTAGTCTTTCCTTGGAAGATGCTCTCACAACCTTTGTCCTGGTCCCTTATTACATACCTAACTTCTGTGGTTATTCTGACTGAAACACACATATCAAAAGCTTAAAAGTGAACATCTGCATGTAAGAAAAAAACATACAATATTTGTCTTTGGAAGTCTAAATTTCCTCACTCTGGATGATTGTTTCAAGTTCCATTTATTTTCATGAAATTTTCAAAACTTCATTTTTCTTAGCAGCTGAATAATATTTGAGTGAATGAACCACATTTTCATTATCCATTCATCAGTTTATTGATATCTATGCTGTTTCCAATTTCTGAGTATTATTAATAGAACAGTAATAAACACAGATGAGCAAGGACTTTCTGATCAGGACACTGAGAGCACAAGCATTAGGGCCAACAATTAATAAATGGGACTTCATGAAATTTAAAACATTCAGTACAGAAAAAGAAATTTTACATTTTTCTGCTTGCTAAAAATATTGAAAAAAATTTTAAGTGTTTCTCAGCCATTTGTGCTTTATCTTTTGAGAACTTTCTGTTTAGTTCTATGCCCCATCTTTTATGGGGTTAATTTTTGCCCCCTGATGTTCAGGATTTTTTTTTGTAATCCTTTGTATATATGTATATAACCCTCTAACATATGTATAATTGATACGTTTTCTTTCCAATTCTTTAGGCTACCACTTTGCTTGAATGATAGTGTCCTTTGCTGTAGGATTTTTACCTTCATGAAGTCCCATTTTTTAATTGTTGTATTTAATGCCTGTGCTATCAGCGTCCTGATCAGAAAGTCCTTTGCTGTGCCAATGAGTTTACATCTATTCTCTACTTTCTGTTCTGACAGATACCCAGTATGTGATCTTATGGTGTTGAGATCCTTGATCCATGTGCAGTTGAGTTTTGTGTAGGGTGATAGCAATGGACCTGTTTTCATTCTTCTACATGCAACTATCCAGTTTGACCCACACCATCTGTTGGAGACACTATCTTTCTCTGTTCTTTATTTTTGGTTTTTTTAAAAAAAAAATCAGATATCCATAGGTGTGTGCAGGGTTATGTCTGGATCTTCAATTTGATTCTGTTTATCACCTGCTCTAGTTCATGCCTATGCTATTCTGTTCTTTTTATCATAGCTCTTTAATGCAAATTAAACTCTGAAATGGTGACAACTCCAGCAGCTCTGGTATTATTCAGGAGTGGTTTAGCTATCCTGGATTTTTGGCATTTCCATAAGAAGTTGAAGATTGCATTTTCCAATTTCTGTGAAAAAATATGTTGGACTTTTGATGGGGATTACATTGAATCTGTAGATAGCTTTCAGTAGAATGGTCATTTTCACAATGTTAACCCTACCTGATCCATAAGCATGGGAAATATTTCCATTTTTTGATGTCTTCTTTAATTTCTTTTTTCACTGTCTTAAAGTTTTTATTACACAAGTCTTTCACTTGCTTAGTTAGAGTCGCTCCAAGATATTTTTGAAGCTAACGTGAAAGGCACTTTTCTTGAGTTCTTTCTCAGTTTGTCATCATATACGGAGGCTATATGATTTTTGTGTCAATGTTTTATTTTACTACTTTGCTGAAGGTGTTTAATCAACTGTAGAGCCTTCCTGGTAGAACTTTTAGGGTATTTTATATATATAGCATATCATTTGCAAATAAGGAAACTTGATTTCTTCCTTTCCTTTTTGTATCCCCTTGATCTCCTTCAGATGTCGTATTGTTCTATTATATTCAAGTATTATATTGAATAAGTGTAGAGAAAGTGAACATTCTTTCTTTGCTCCTGATTTTAGTGTAAATGCTTTGAGGTTTTCTTCATTTGTGTTAACATTGGCTGTGGGCCTGCTCTAAACTGCCTTTATTATGTTGAGGTATGTTCCCTGTATCCCTAGTCTCTCTAGAATTTTTATCATGTAGGGATGTTAGTTTTGTCAAAGGCCTTTTCTGCATCCGATGAGATGATCATGTGCTGCTTCGGTCTTTGAGTCTATTTATGTGGTGGGTTACACTTATTGATTTGTACTTATCACATCATTCCTGCATCTCTGAGATGAACCCAATGTCATCTTGCTCATGGTGGATAATTTTTTATGTGTTCTTATATTAAAATTGCATTTTATTGAGGAGTTTATGCCTGTGTTCATAAAAGATATTGGTCAATAGTTTTCATTTTGTTGGGTCTCTGTGTATTTTGCTATCAAAACAGTAGATAGTACCATAAAATGAACTAGGAAATGTTCCTTCAGTTTTTATTTTGTTGAAATAAAAGTCTGGTAGAATTCTGCACAGAATCCATCTATCCCTGGGCTTTTCTTGGTTGGGAGATTTTTAATTACTCTTTCTATTTCACTAGGAGTTAGGAGTTTGTTCAAATTGTTTAATTCATCTTAACTTTAGTAGATCATATATACATCAAGAAACTTATTCATTTCTTTTAGGTTTTCCAATTTTGTGGGGCACAGACTGGTTTTTTTCTTTTTGGTTTTTTGAGACAGGGTTTCTCTGTAGCTTTGGAGTCTGTCCTGGAACTAGCTCTTGTAGACCAGGCTGGTCTTGAACTCACAGAGGTCCACCTGCCACTGCCTCCTGAGTGCTGGGATTAAAAGCATGCACCACCATCCGGTGGGGTACAGATTTTTAAAGTATGTCCTTATGATTCTCTGAATTTCCTGCTGTCTATGGTGATGACCATCTTCGCATCCCTAATTTTCTTGATTTAGTTATTCTCTCTCCAACTCTTTGTTAATTTGGATAAGGAAAATCTTGTTGATTTTCTCAAAGAGCCTTTGAGAAAGATCTTTATTCACTGATTCTTTGTAAATTTTGTTGTTTATTTGTTTCAATTTTACTGATTTCAGTTCTCGGTTTGGTTGTTTCCTCTTGTCTACTCCTTTGAATTATTATTTCTTGTTTTTCTAGTTTTCAATTGTATTGTTAAATTACCAATAGGAGCTCTAACTAGGCTTTTGGGTTTTGATATTTTTCCTTTTATTTTATTTATTTAATTTGCTTTATCAAGATAGGGTTTCCTTCTGTAGCTTTGGAGTCTGTCCTGAAACTCGCTCTGTAGATTACGCTGGTCTCAAACTCACAGAGATCTGCCTGCCTCTGCTTCCCAAGTACTGGGATTAAAGGTGTACACCACCGCTGACTGTGTTATTTACTTACTTATTTATTTATTTATTTATTTACTTACTTATTTATTTATTTATTTATTTATTTTAGGTAGGCAGTTAGTGCTATGAACTTGCCCTCTAAAACTGCCTTCATGTGTCCCACATGTTTGGGTATGTTGTGTTTTCATTTTCATCCAAATCTGAAATTTATAATTTCCCTCTCGATTTCTGCTTTGACCAAATTTTCATTCAGTGGTGAGCTGTTCAGCTTCCATGTATTTGTAAGCTTTCTGCCATTTCTGTTGTTATGGATCTCCATGTTCATGGTAATCACAGGATGCAGGGTGCTGCTTCAGTGTTCTTATATCTGTTGTGAATTGCTTTATGTCCTAATGTGTGATCAAGTTTGGAGAAATTGTGAGAAGAAAGTATATTGTTGAGTGGGTTTTTTTTGGAATATTCTATATGTTTCTTTTAGATCCACTTGACTATAGTTTTCTTTGTTTAGTGTTTGATTAAAAGTGAGACCCCAGCCCTCAAATACCCCTATATCCAAGGCCTCTGGAATGCATAATTGGGAGCATCACCCCAGCCTCTGTCCTGAGAGTTGCGTTGATCTGGACCAACTCCCAGCCTGCCAAGCTCAGGACCACTCCCCGAGGAAGGTCAGGACCACTCCCACCGTCTATTTAGGCTTGTGCAGGAAAAAGGAACATGTGGTCTCTGGGGTTCGCGTGGGCTCCTCTCCCCGCCATGCTGACTGCATTTATTAGGCATTTTAATCTGGTCTATTCTAGTCTAATTGGAGTTATTTCCGTCGGTGACGTGGCTTTTTTTAAGATTAAACCAAGCGTTCTGTAAAAACTACAAAAACTTCATGAAACTGCTTCTATGTTGGAATCTGAGATAACCTAAATCTGTGTTCCTGGGATATGCTAACTCAAAATGGCTCTATAATAAACAAACTATCTCTTATCCCCTTTAAGATGAAAGCTATGACTTTCTTATTAGCAACAGACACCAGAGTAAAAAGTGGCCAAGAGAGGCTCCCTTTTCCAGACCATCATCAAGATACAGAAAGGTAGTTTATTAGATAGATGTGGTATGTATGCAGCAGGCAAGACAGCGGAGATTAAATGCTCGGCACATTCTAAGGGAGTGTTTTTATTTTAAGAGTTACTAGCAGGTGGTGTTTCAATGTCACGGTGCCCTAGAACAGTTGCAATAACTCTTCTGATGGCATAACAAGATAAGGGCTCTGATTGGAGGCAGCATTGTCCTTGCCCTGAGCCCAGCCTGCTCCAAAGCCAAACAACCTTGATCTGTAGTTAGAGTAGCTTAACTTTCCTCAGCTGCCTCTAAAAGCCTTTCACATACAATACCAAGTTTCCCTCTGCTGCTCTGAATTTTGTCACTCAGTGTGATGATTTGTCTTATCCAGAGCTGTGTGCATAGTAGATAAAATAGACTTTGTTTACTAAAAATGAAGCAGTTAATACCTAGGAGACAAAAGTTGGGTCCTTAAAGGACAACATAGAAAGACTTAAGGGGCTTTCACAGGAGAGAGAGAGAGAGAGAGAGAGAGAGAGAGAGAGAGAGAGAGAGAGAGAGAGAGAGAGAGAGAGAGAGAGAGAGAGAAAGAATTGGAAGTACTGATTTTAAACCTTTTCCTTAAACAGTCTCTAAGTCTCCTGACCCAATTTTTTCTCCAGGCCCATGATAACTCAGTGGCTGGGCAGCGTTTCCTGAAACTGGCATCTTATGGTTTGGCAAACCACATTGTGATTCTGTCAACCCTGTCCTTCCAACTATGACCACAGAAGTTTCTTGTCCAATCTGCAAAAGGCCCATCACCATCACCATCACTTTTATACTCTCTGCCACAATGGTTGAAATATTAAAAAAAAAAAAAAAAAAAAAAACTCAGGGTCTCCTTGAGAGTTCAGAATAAGCTAGTATTTTTAAATTATTTCTGATAATTCTATTCTTGTTTCCTTGTTTGAGACGGGATCTCTCTAGCTAGTTCAGGCTGGTCTTGATCCTGTGATTCCCCGTGCCTCGGCTTCCCAAACGCTAGGACTACAGGCATGTCGCACCATGCCTAGCTGATGATCCTGTTGTCATCACTGAGGAGAAAGACCTAGCGAGCAGCCATTTCCTCAGCAGTCAGCCTTCAGCAATGTCTATTTATAAACTGCTCAGCCCACACTCCTCTCGCTTTTGTGTATTTAAATTGAGAAACTTTTAAAATTTCTTTCAGGACTTGCGACTTGCAGCCTAAGGTTATGAAGCACAGCCTACCGCCTGGATTGCCCTGTATCTTGCTGCCGGCAGCATGTGGTGGCATCTCTAGCTGTCAATACCGATGGAGTATGACCCTCACATTGTCCCTACCACCTGCAGACCAGTTGTGAAGAAATGACGACAAATGAAGGACAGTTGACTGTAATTTGAAAACTGTTCTAAAGTACAAAGAGGAGAATACTCTTCCAATAAATTGATAGTGGCAGAAAATCCAGATCCTGGATCAAAGACAACTTTAAACTGAAATGTTTCCTATACATACACAAAGGTAGAATTGAATTCCCTAAGCACAGATTGATGAATTCTGTGTATACATGTCCCTGCATTACCAACCACTGCAGGGGAAGACATATTTGCAGCATCCAACATGACTTCCTCTATCTCTTGTCTAGATCATAGGCCCTTACATTACCACTTCTGACCTCTGCCCCCACATATCAAATTTGCTGACATTTGAAGTTTCCTGAAATGGCGTCGTGGATGCTTCTGCTGCTGCTGCTGCTGCTGCTGCTGCTGCTGCTGCTGCTGCTGCTGCTGCTGCTACTGACGATGATGATGATGATGATGATTGAACTACCCACAGTATGCCTGTGAGAACTGCGGTAGTAATTCAGGCTGTGTACTATTGCACTGCATGAGTACCCCACTTAAAAAAAAAATCTCAGTCTGTAGTTATTTGGAACACTCATTTGGGTTGTTTCAAGTTGGGGCTATTCTTTCTTTAAAAACAAACAAACAAAAACATCTATGAATAAAATAGTCCCTGTCTTTTAGTTACTTTTCAGGGTGTGGAAATGCCATTTTCATCATAACAAGTTTGTAATTTGGGTGCTTGGTGTTGTGTCTTGACTGTGGAAGGCTGAGATTCAAACGGATCATTACTTGTGCAAGGGAAATTATTACTAAGCATCACACCCAAGTTTGAAGCAATGTTCTTTCAACCATTCTGCCAGCATCCAAGAGATCTTTGGGATCTCTTTTTCAAGCAGGTGAATTATTGGTCATTTACCATAGGGAAATCCCTTTTGGAGACAGGCTTTGAAAACTATGTCAATGTTCCTACAGCATGAGGCCATGGTTTATATTTGAAAAAAAATTAAAGCATTAAATTGCTTACATTGTTTCTATGTTTTGTTTTAGAGGCAAATGCATGCTTCCTATTTCATAGGCTCAGTGACCCAGGAGAAGCCACAACAAAAGAAAAGCAGGGTGAGATCTCCTGGGGAGGCAAAACCAGTCCAGTCTCTGAGACTACTGTCCACTATGGATAACCCTTTACAACTCTTCCTAGTACAGGAGTATCTTTTTCTAATTTCTGAAAGAAAATAAATGCATGAAGAGATGGCATCTAATTGTAACTTTAACACATTTTCCAGAAAATTGGCAAATACTTGTACACAGCTGAGCCTGTCTACTTTTCTGAGCCCTAAGTCAGAAAACTCTGTTCTTTTCTCTTATCTCTTTTGCTTACGGATACCAGTCAAAAGCCTAGGAAGTGTTTCCCTGTGTGCTGGGCTTTCTTATCTTTCTCTGAAGTGTGACATTCTGCACACTTCTGCCATGTGACTGTTTGCTGACGCCCGGCTTCTCTTTCTCTGCCGGCAGTGCCAACATTTTCAGCTTCCAGTCCTGTTGTTTTTCTCTCAAGTTCTAATTAAGGTGTTCTCAAGTTTCAAAACTATTTTTTTTTTCAAGAAAATAAATAGGATTTTATCTTAGGATTTCTTTCAAAGATACCCAGTTCTTGGCACTCTCCACCCTTCCTTTAAAGAAAAAACTAGTAACTTAGGTCTAGGCAAATGTGCAGGAAAACAACTAATATGAGGCTGCTTTCTTCATTAAGGCCCGACTGTAATGTTGGCTCCTGGGTGGAATTTGGAACTTTGTGTGGTAAACATGTGGTGATTTAAAACTTTCTCTGGGTGAGGAGTGGCTCCTTAAACTGTGCACACACTGTGGTTCATGCTGAGCATCTGCTTTTTTTTTCTCGGAATCTGGAATTCTGCATGTACTAGGCAAGTGTGTCTTAGCTGAGGCTGTGAAGCAAAATCATTAGGTGCTAACCAAGGGCTAAACAACAGCCTAGTATTTTTCAAAGTTATGGTTTCTGTGAGGCCTAAGACAAAGGCATCAAAAGAACACATTTCTGGAGAGCGTTTGCTCCCTGGGTTGTAGAGAGCCACCCTCTTGGCTTGCAGAAAGCTAGTTGCCCTCTCACTGTGTCATCCAAGCCAGAGATCATCGTTCCCTTTTTTCTAGGGGCACGGTATGAGTCAGGGTTCTCTAGAGTATAAAACCAAAATACTGCATGTCTTTCTGTGGTCCTTCCAAAAATCAAGCTGAATTAATTGGACAGAACTGTCAGGGAGGAGAGTTCCAACATACGCGCATGAGCGTGCACACACACACAGAGCACACACACCGACACACAACACACACAGAGCACACACACACACACACACTGACACACACACACACACCGAGCAAGGGTAAATATGAACAAACGTGGAAAACTGACTCATGCAATTATGGAACTTCAGAAGTCCCACAGTCTCTACCATCTCCAACCAAAACAGTTGTGGAGTAGTTGAGTCTGACTTCAAAGGCATGAAAACCAGGGGAATCGATGGTGTAATTGCCAATTCAAACTTGGAGAGCATTAAATGAGATGTTCTGGGTCAAGCAATGAGGCAGATTGGTAGGGGTTTCTTGCCCCTTCCTCGACTTTTTACGTTTGGTATATTCATGCCTCCTGTGGATGTATGATACACATCTAGAGCAGGAAAACTTCATTATGAAGTCAAACAACTTTTTTTTAAGTTTTTTTAAAATATTTGTTTATTTATTATGTATACAATATTCTGTCTGTGTGTATGCCTGCAAGCCAGAAGTGGGCACCAGACCTCATTACAGATGATTGTGAGCCACCATGTGGTTGCTGGGAATTGAACTCAGGACCTCTGGAAGAGCAGTCAGTGCTCTTAACCTCTGAGCCATCTCTCCAGCCCGAAGTCAAACAACTTATGATAATTTCATCAACACATTTAGGTTTAATCTGAGTAAAGCCATATTTAATCTGAGTAACTCATGGCCAATCAAATTGATGCACAAAATTAACAATTGTGTGTGGTAGTTAGAATGAGAATGAGCCCTCGAAGACTCACCTGTTTGAATACTTGGTTGGTGGAACTGTTTGGGAAGAGTTAGGAGGCATGTCACCCAGTTGCGGGGGGGGGGGGGGGGGGCTTTGAGGTTTCAAAAGGAGCTCTCCACCTCCTGCTTAAGGGTCAAGATGGGATCTTTCAGCTGCAGCCATCTACCCCCATGCCCTCCTCACTCCACCATCATAAACTCTACCCTTCTAGAACTGGAAGTTGCCTTGGCCACGGTGTTTTATCACAGCAATGAAGAAATGACTAAAGCAATGTATACTAACCCACTCATAAGCTCTATCTCAAACTGTGCTTCCTATTAGGAGGTATAAGATGAGAAAGAACATATCATGGGAAGGAGGGTCTCTTCCTCCACTCCTCACAGCTGAGACAGTTGGCTTGCATTGTGTAACATTCCTGGAAAGACACAGACAAGCACTTAATCACTCAAGGTAAGCTTCCAATGACAGACAAAGAAAGGATCCCACCCAAGTCTAGTTAGTAGACTAGAGAGTTCTCTGGAGATACTTGCAGGAGTATGGGTGAAGAGTTGCTTACAGGAGCACAGATAACTCAGAAGCAAGTACATCGATGAAAAGCCCACCCCAGTATGAGGAACAATTCGCAACAGCTCAGTTCTGGTAACTCACTGCCTGATTTGGAGGCAGGCATCTTCTACAGGTCACAGAGTCTCTTCTACCCAGCAATTATTAGTGATAATATGACCTTGGAAGGGACCCTCTGACAGTTGTAAGGACCTCCTAAACCTTGTGAGTTTCATTTTCTTTTTGATTCTTAATGAATTTCCCTGCTGGAGGGAATGTTTTGATCTGGAGGAAATTACTGCAGAATGCTCCTTCTTTGAGGTATCTCAGAATTCAGATAACAAAGAGTTCCTGCAGTGATGTAAAACTTTTTAAGTTATACACTGGCTTAAACTGTTTATGTTACCCGATGTGGTTTATATAGTGTGTTAATAGACTTTGCATGACAGGACAAATTATCCAGGATAAGCAATTTTAAAAGAAGAAATAGTTACTTACGGCTCATGGTTTCAGGGCTTTCAGTCACTGTTGGCTGCACCTGCTGCTGTGGGATCTGTGGTGAGGCAGAACATCATTGCAGAGGGCATAGTTTGGAGTAAATGTGTTCATCAGTCATGGTTGCTAGAAAGCAGACGGATGGGTGATAGGACAGATAGACAGACAGACAGATAGATGAGATAGATGAGAGAGAATCATACCTATTTCTCCAGTGGCATAGTTTCCATGATACCCTCCACCTGGAAGTTCTACCACCTCCCAATAGCACCACAAGATGGCAGCCCAGCCCTTGGAGCCTATGGGGCCATTGAAATCTGTAACATGCTGAAAAACTGATTTTCTTCTGGGAGTCTAGAATTTGGGTATTTGTCATGTTGAGAATGCCTTCAAGACTAGTGCTCAATAAAAATTTGAGGTGCAAGGCCTCTAATGATCCCAGCCAGCAAACATGTTCCTTGGCATGTCACAACTCACTGCTCAAGGAATTAAGAATGTCTTTTGTGATTGGAAGAGGGCTCTTAGAAGCATGAGCCAATTTTGCTCATGACTTTGCCTATGTACCTGTTCAGTATGATAATTTTTCCTCATAGCCTTTCATTGGCATAAATATCAGTCATGAGTTTAATACATGTCGAGTACTTTGAGCCCTTTCAATGAATTACCAAACCTAGGGTAGTCTTGGAAAGTCTGATTGAGGAAGCAAAGGGAATCATTTAAATCTTTGATTTCTGGATTATTTAAATTTAAACATTTCCCAAAGTAACTAGATTTTTGCCTAATAAAAAAAAGATTTAACCACAATAAAAATAAGAAGAGGAGGAGGAAGAGGAAAGAAAGAAACAGAAGAAAGAAAGAAAGAAAGAAAGAAAGAAAGAAAGAAAGAAAGAAAGAAAGAAAGAAAGAGGGAGGGAGGGAGGGAGGGAGGGAGGGNTGGGTGCCCAGGAAGCAGCAGTCGGCGCTGATTTCCGTTGTCCGGCAAACAGTTCACCTCAACTGCTGGCTTTCCCCTGCGCAGATGGCGACCTGCTCTGCCTTTTCCTGTTTGACTGCCGGAGACCCGACTGGTTGTGGGGCAGAGAACATGTGCTAAGTCTCTCATCCCTCTGTGCCTCATGCTCCCTGCTCAGCACGGTGGTTGCTAGTGCTTTTCTCTGAGTTAACAGGAAGTATAAGGTCAGGTGAAGGCGCTTGTCACCAAGCTTGACCACCTCAATTCAGTCCCCAGAACCACTGGGTGGAAATAGAGAATCCAGACCTGGAAGCTGTCCTCTGATACACACACACACACACACACACACACACACACACACACACACCCTTTGGCATCAGTGTGTGCACGCACACACAAATAGATAGATAATGTGATAAAGTATTTTAAAAGCAGTATATGCAGCAACCAAAAGTAGATGGGGCAAAGTGCCAAGAGTCCCCAAACCTGAGGCCTGTCAGGTGCTGTTTTCATCCTGTTCTGGCAATCCTAAGAGGTCTGTAAAGCTACCTTGCTGTGGTTTTACCTGCCTTTGCCTTTCTGGCTGATTTGGATGTCCCTTCATGTGTTTATCAGATACATACATACCTGTTGTGTGCCTTCCATGTCTTCTATTCGTCTTGAATTTTTAAAATTTTACTTTTTATTGTGTGGATGTGTGCACACATTTGTAAGCTCACATATGCACATGTGATCCACACCTTTGTATGCTTATGTGTGCATGTGTGTATGTGCGTGTGTGCGCACACGTGTTGTCTGTCTGCAGGAACTTTCCATCTTTTGAGACGGGCTCTCACTGGTCTGGGACTTTGCTAAGTGGACTAGGCTTGCTGACCTGACGTGTAAGCTTCCAGGAAATCTGCCTGTCTTCAACTCCCGTCTCACTACTGAAGATATTATAGTGTGTACCACCACACCCCAGCATTTTTAACATGGGTTCTGGGGATCCAATCTCAGGTCTTCATGTTTGTGAGGCAAGCCCAGCCAACAGCTTTCTCACTAGCCCCTAACAATTGATTTTGTGAGATGCAGAAGTCTATATCCCCATCCTTTGTCTAAGTGTTCTACAGATACTGTTTCCCTGCCTGCAGCTCATGTCTTCCCTCTCTCCTTTGGAGAATGGAAATTTCTACTTTTGGTAAAGTGCAGTTTATTAAGCTTTCTTCAGCCACCAGGATCCTCTGGCTGACCTGCCTCCAATGCCTTCCGAGATAAAGTCCCCTCCTGAATTTGCCAGCTCGCTTCTGTACATTTCCAGAGAGTATAACTCACATGAGACACAGACAGATTGTGCCGTGGTACACAGTAGGTGTTCCACACCTATTTTCTTGTATGGGGAGTTATTCTTGGTCTCTAGACCTAAGAGCTCCCTTTGCTATTAGGGCCATCTCCTTCCTCATTCTCCAGACAGCCCCACCCTCCTGGGTTACTCCCAGGCTTGTTCCTTCATCAGTCTTCTGCTGTGAGCATCCTTTCTCATCCATGGGTAGAAGAGTGAAATTAGACTCATATCCGTTACTCTGCACAAAGCCCACTCCAAATGAATAAAAGACCATGGGGTGAAACCTGAAATGCTGAAACTACTAGAGACACAGAGAACTCACTTCTCACTTCAAGGTACAGGCATCGGACTGCAGCAGCACAGGAGTGTCCCAAAGAGGACTTAAACACTTTCAGCCCAGAAAACATAAAAAATAAATAAATAAACCAAAGCAAACAGACTGCCTATAGAATGGGAGAAAAAATGCCAAATATATTTCAAACAAAGGATTAATACCTAGAATATAACTTACAAAATTAAACCTTCACCAAACAAAACAAATAAGCAAGCAAACAAACAAAAACACATCCAACATCATTAGTCATCATGGAAATGCAACTGAAAACTACTCTGAGATTCTATACCCTGCTCAGAATAGCTACCGTGAAGAAAAGACACACTGTAGTGATGTGGCAAGCAGGCCTGCTTTTTGTCCCACCCGGTTGCCACATGGCTAGCTTTACACACAAAATAAACCACACAAATAGTATTAATTTAAACACTGCCTGGCCCATTAGTTCTAGCCTCTTACTGGCTAACTCTCCCATCTTGCCCATTAGTTCTAGCCTCTTACTGGCTAACTCTCCCATCTTGCTTAACCCATATTTAGTAATCTGTGTATCACCACGGGGTCGTTACTTACTGGGAAGATTCTAACCCACGTCCATCTTGCGCCAGAGGTTCATGGCGTCTGTCTGACTCTGCTTTCTTTCTCCCAGCATTCTGTTCTGTCTTCCCCACCTACCTATGTTCTGACCTATCAGGCCAAGCAGTTTTCTTTACTAATTAACCAATGAAACAACAGATAGATAGAAGATCCTCCTACATCATTTCCCCTTTTTCTGTTTAAACAAAAAGGAAGGCTTTAACTTTAACATAGCAAAATTACATATAACAAAACAGTTATCAAGCAAGAATTACAGTTACAGTATTTATATCTATTTTACCTTTTATCATAACTAAGGAAAACTAAAACTATGACTATCCATTCTTCAACTCCATCAAAGACTCCAGAAGGATATAATATTACCTAATTAAACAAGAATTAAGCAACTTCTAAAACTCTAGAAATTACAGAGATATCTTGCTGCCTGTACAGTCACCCAAATTTCCTCTGTACTGTTGGGGCATCCATCTTCGGCCTACAGGCCCATAGTATCCAGCGGACATTTCCATGAGGCAGGAAAATTCAAAGGCAGTTCAGTCACTATCTGCTGTGTCCTGCAGAATGTCTCGCAGACTCTTTCATGAATCAGGAACCCCAAAAGACCATCTCACCTTTTGGCAAGTTCAGCAGTCCTCTCTCTGTGGGTTCTCTGTGTCCAGTTTATGCAACAGTCCAGGCAAGAGCAGTTTCTTGCCCAAATGGCTATCAAACTCCATAAGGAGCCTCTTTAATGCCCATCTCCTTCTTGAAGTAGATTGGTGTTTCCAGGAGCAGACATGTCTCATTGTCATGAAAAACCCTAAGTTATTAAAACATTTAAATGTCATATTCTGTAGTCTTTGAAAGATATGAAGAATATCTATATAACTGAAATATATCTATATATATATAGAAAATCTAACTAACACAACCACAAGCTTGTCTATTATTGATGATTATCCATTAACAACCTATATTTCCTAATTATACATTACATTTTTAAAATGAACTACACAATCACAATACCTTAATCAAGAGCAAAAATACATATAACAAAATTGACCTTAAAATCCATACCAATGCAAATTATTCATATCTGTATCATATCCCCCTTTAAATGTAAAAGAACATTTATAAACAATATTTGGGAATATGGGCGCAGTTATTTCTCTCCAAACTGCTTCCTGCTGTATGGGGGCGCTGTTATTTAGGTCTTTCATGGTATAACCTGTCTGCTAGGTTCATCTCAGCCAGCAGTTGAGCAAAGTAATTTTCTGAAGGTGTTCATGGTGATCTTTCAGGAGGGCATGAAAGATCATACCATATTGGGATAGAAGCAATCCACAGGGTCTCATCCTCTGTGAAAACAAAAGAAGAACTTTTCCAAAGACTCATAACCTTAGATCCAAATTTTGAAGTCAAGGTATTTTCAAAATATCTATGTTGGATTAGTTCAGCAGCATTTATAAACAAATATCTTTTAGCAGCTGTTGCTCCTTCCTCAGTATTCAAACCATTCAAAGAGAGCATAACATATAGTATCAAGATTCTCTGTGTATTTTCCATCTTTATGTGGCTTTACTTTAACCTCTATTTCTTTTTTTTTTTTTTTACTTTTACTTTTTGAGACAGGTTCTCTGTATATCTTTGACCTGGAATAACTCTGTAGACCAGGCTGTCCTTGAACTCACAGAGATCCGTCTGTCTCTGCCTCCCAAGTGTTAGGATTAAAGGTGTGTACCACCACACCCAACTATTCTCTTTTTTTCTTTTTCTTTTTACTTTAAAAACTTTAACTTTTAGCCTGTATATATTTTTAACACATTGTAAGCCATTTAGAGGTTTTCTTCGTCTTTGAATCTCTCTTTACTGTATAAGAGTATGTGTCTTTTTCTGACCACATGAGTCTTTATGGAGAAGATTAAAGCCATGGCTTTGACGGCTGGATCCAGACCTTTCCTTAACTTTCCAGCCTCGTGAAGGCGGAGGTACCGGCTGTAGCCTTGTTTATCACCACAACTCTATGGTGTTTCAAGGTCTCTTCCAGCAAGCAAGATGCAACAGTACGTCCACAGACAACACTCAAGTCCTCTCTCTGTAGCTGGCCCTCCTGCCTCAAAGAGTCAGAGTTTGCACTGGCAGGACAGCCCAGAAAGTCAGCATTTTAAAACGGTACAGCTTTTTTCCTGCTACCGCTAAAAACTGAAAAGCATGCGTTCAGCTTTCCATCAACACCATTTAAGTGTTTTGTGGCAGGACCTCTTAAAAGAGCTGTAGGGTTTTGCAGCTAAAGCTGAGTCAGGAAGCCTCTCTTAGATGAGAGCACTTGCTTGCCTCTAGCAAGCAGAGCAGACCTGAGAAATTGCTGCTACCAAGAAAACATATCTTGTTTTCTAGAGCTTTACTCTATTCTTTCTCAAGCTTTCTCAGGCTTTCTGTGGATGCAGTTATCCACGTTGGGTGCCCTCCCGAAAGGTTGCTGTGAACACCCTCAAGAAAAAATTACTTCATTCAACTGCCGACTGAGATGTACCTAGCATACAGGTTATACCTGGTTCAGTGAGAGGTGCTATATGAAAAAACTAGGTAGATAACTTCCGAGGAATTACCCCCAAACTTGACCTCTGCCTTCTGCACACACGCCTGCCACTAAGCCTGACAACCTGAGTTTGACGTCTGGGACCCATATGGTGGAAAGAAAGAACAAACTCCTGAAAGTTGTCCTCTGACCTACATATGTGCCATGGCCCTTGAATGTCCACACACATGCAAACTAAACAAAAAAAATGTAATTAAAAATTTTCCAAAGTGACAGTGATGTACAAGGCAGAATTTCTACATTTCCAAAAGACACAAATTCTTGCAAGTGGCAATGAACTAAGTCAACGGGGATGAAAAGATCTTCTAAACCTGTGAGTGGGCACAAAGGTGGCAAATGAATGCATAAATTATACATGAGTTATCAGTCACTGTGAAAGAGGGGGGAGTAGGGTTACTATACATGGCTCCTTGCAGACAGATGCAGAGGCTGCTTCTGACAGCAGAATGAGCTGCCAGCTGATTGAATCATGACATGACATTCCCATGACAAGGTAGTACCACCTACTCAACTGAAGATTTGATGGAAGTTTAATAAGGCAGAAGCCATCAGGATCAAGCAATGATTATCATCAGGAAGGCTCAGGAAAATAGGGATCCTACATATCATAAGTAGGATATGAAACACATTGCCATCAGGTCCCAGTGGAAGCAGCAATAGTGAAGGCAAGGGGCAGGGAGCACAGCACAGTGAAGTCTGGAACAAGCAGTGATGGTGGTGGTGGTGGTGGTGGTGGTGGTGGTGGTGGTGGTGGTGGTGGTGGTGGTGGTGAGGGAAGAGGTCTACCTGGGGTACAGTCAAAGCAACTGAGTTGATACCTGTATTAGTGGAGGTAATATTGGTGCTAGATTGGCAAGGATCATAGAAAAGCTGGAGCAGCCAGGAACTTGTTCATTAAATATTTTATCAACCCTTTATTTATCTTACATTAACTGTTGCAGGCACTGTGTGGAATGGATAAATAAACTAACAAGTTCCCATGATATATCTAATTTGGTAACAGGTTCAGGAGTACAAAGGTTACTATACCCTGATCCCTACTCTTCAAAGAATCAAAATGAGCTGTGTAGCTGATAAAAGAACAAAGAGATGACAATATGGTTAAGTGGGAAAGAAACACAAACTGTCATCTGATGGTGTAGCCATGTTGCTGGTCTCCAAGACCCACACGGCCAAAAGACAGAAGTGATTCCTAAAGGTTCCTATGAACCATGGCATGGGTCCCCCCACACACATATACAACATAAAGGGGACAACTTTCAAATGTTTCAGTTCCAATGTTTTGTTCAAATTGAGAACCTATAAATCTCAAGATATCATAGAAAAAATGTGAAATTACAGGTGGAGAATTCTTGTTGTGGTTGATCTGAAGCACCCAAGATTACTTAGAGGGCAACAGATTCCTCTTTTAAAGCTCTGGGATCAGAATCTCTGTTTGATCAATTCAATTACATTTTTAGTTGTTGCTAGTGGAAATGAAAATATTTCACTAATGCAAGAGAAAAGGCATGGCCCTGAAGTCTCAGATAGAGCCTTTCTACTTTAATCAGTCCATGCGGGCACTTCTCCTTGTCTTTTCACGTAGTGCCATTATGTTGAGCATACTGTAGTATTGAAAATATATGTGTATCACACACACACACACACACACACACACACACACACACACACACACACACATCGACATAAGGGTGTTCAAACCTGAAATGAAGAGACATAGTCTGGAACATTTATTTATTCATGCTTATCTTTTCTTCTTGAAAACAATGTTAATTCCAGCCAGGCGGTGTTGGCGCAAGCCTTTAATCCCAGCACTGGGGGGCGGGGGGTGGGGGGGGCAGAGGCATGCGGATCTCTGGGAGTTCAAGGCCAGACTGGTCTACAAGAGCTAGTTATGGGACAGGCACAAAAGCTATAGAGAAACCTTGTCTCAAAAAAAAAAAAAAATGTTAATTCCAAACACCTTGCAAGGCAATTTTCATCTTTTGAGACCTGACCCAGTGCTCACGAAGGAAACGATGGTTGTGACAAAGTTATTACAGACAAAAGAGTTGAATTAAAATAGACTCTGGGAACGAGGGAGAAGATTTAAGAAAGCTATTTCAAAAGAGTGAGCAAACTAGAGTGTTGTGACAGGCATATGTGCTCCAGGGAAGAGGCTTTGGGCTGGGGTGTCAAACTACTGCAGCTGGAGCACACAGGCACCTTCCAGTCACTTTGATTAATCAATTGGTCAACCTACCTTTCTAATCAAGTCTTTGCTCTCTGCCACTGCCCCAGTAACTATAAACTCGTCCAAAGTATAGTCTGGATACTGCAGAGACATGAAGCTGGGCTATATAGCACAGTGTTCACACCTTTTCATCTCATAGGTTTATTTATTTATTGTTTTTTTCGAGACAGGGTTTCTCTGTAGCTTTGGAGCCTATCCCAGAACTCGCTCGTAGGCCAGGCTGGCCTTGAACTCAAAGCGATCCGCCTGCCTCCGCTTCCTGAGTGCTGGGATTAAAGGCGTGCGCCTCCACCACCACCCAGTCCACCCAGTCCCAGTGTTAGGTTAGGCACCAGCGTAGCCACAACCTCAAAACGGGTCCCTACCAACCGACTGGGCGGCGGCCTCACCGTTCCTGCCGGCCAATTCCCTTCACATTTCTTCTGCACTCCCGCCCACTCACAACGCCCCTGGGAGCTGTCCCTCCGCTGATCCCTGCGCACCCCAATCTCGCTGTGTACAGCCCCCCTCCTCATTCCACTGGCGACAGTGCCACCGCTCCTTCCATCCTGGAGAAGAGGGAGAGGGCAGCCGTCACCTACCACCTCCCAAGTGATTCTAGGCAGGCGCCAGGCACGAGGGAAAGGCTACCCAGAACTCCCGGCTCAGGCCCGGCCTTCTGCCCCGGAAGTGATTCTCCCCTACACGCTCGCTGGGGGCGGGCACAGCCGCGGGTCTAGCCCGGCATGCCCTGGGCTTCCGGTGACCTCCGGCCCTTCTCTGTCGTCCGCTCCTGCTGCCTGGCGTGCTCGCTCGCGCGTTTCTCTCCCTCCACGCTCCCGGCTCCCTCCCCACGCTGCCCGGTGACCGTGGCGCCCGCGACCGGCGCGGCGGCGGCGGAGGACAGTCGTCATGGCCGCCTCTAAGCCGGTGGAGGCGGCGATGGCGGCGGCGGCGGCTCCCGGGTCTGGAAACGGAGTGGGCGGTGGCAGCGGGACTGCGGGCCCCGGCTCGGGCGCGGGGACCCTGCCGCGATGGCACGTGGCTCTGGCCATCGGGGCGCCCCTGTTGCTAGGTGCCGGGGCCATGTACCTGTGGAGCCGAAGGCGGCGGCGCCGGGAGGCGGCAGGCCGGGGCGAAAGCAGCGGCCTCAAGCGCAACAGCGAACGAAAGACCCCGGAGGGCAGGGCCAGTCCGGCCCTGGGCAGCGGCCACCCCGATGGTTCTGGTGACTCTCTGGAAATGGTGAGAAGCTGCCCAGGCCGTAGAGGTGGGAACGAGCGCATACAGCTTATACCTTCACCCGTTGTGCGGGTGAGGGGTCCTCCCACCGTTCGGAAACTGCCCTGTGACCGCAAGGACTTGAGAGTCGTTTCTGGTTGCTTTTTGTAGGGAATGGAGTAACAGCTCCTGGCAGGCTAGCGTAGAAGTTTTCTTTAATAGTGTCTTCTGGGATCCAACAGAATCTTTTAGTTTCTTCTCAGTGACACAGCATTTATCCCTCGTGGGGTAGGTAAACACGTACAAATAGAATAATTCTATTAAGCGAAGAAAGGCAGATTTCATGAACGATTGGACTTTTGACACGAGTTCCTTTTGTGATTCCCAAGGCCAGAACTTACTAAGAACCGTTTAATAACTAACGAACCATTTCTCTTTTGGAAGGGGGAGGTGAGCAGCTACAGGACAAAGTGGGGAAACTCTTTAGGTAGCTTTGTATATAGGACATGAGCCACTGTCACTTTGGCTGATAGCATAATTTTCTACTCACTTGCCTGTACACATGTGTCCAAGCCTGGTGTGTCTGGTAAAGTCTCTGGTGTTAGAACAGCACTGGAGTGATGAACTGCCTTGTCTGTTCTGGTGATCCGACTATTAAATCTTCTCGACAAACCTGACAGCTGTGTGGAAAATTGACAGGCCTGAGATAGGAGTGGGATAAGGGACTTTCTCTGGGTCTGGAGTTGTGTGGTGGTATTACCAGAGTAAATCGAGTTCAGAGACTTACCGGTAATAATTCCAGGTATATACATAAGTAAATCCTTTATACACGAACAGCCGGTGTACTGTACACTTACGTTCATGAGAAAAAATGTGTACGGCTAAATGAATGGCAGTCATTCATTCCATCTGAACTAAAGACCCATTTTTTTTTATTATTTATTTGCTTATTTTACGAAGTAGTTTCAGAAGTTCTGATATGTGACTATAGTGATAGTCCTTGCCGTGTGTGAATCTCTGGACTAGCCCGAAAGAAAAGCGTTTCTTCTCTGCTATGGGGAAATAGCCTGTTTCTAACTAGAAATGACTTCATTGGGGGGAACTGAGGAGATGTCATTCTAGGGTGGCCTGTGGAGCATTTTTATTTTGGTGATCCCACTTAATCTCACTGTCATTCTAGTAGACCAAGAGGATTAAAATATTAAGTCCCTTCTATTTCATCCAGCACTAAAAATGTTAAACCAAAGTGTAACATTTAGGATGAAAGCCTGGGCACTGGCAGCCCCAGCAAACTGAGCTGGACTGCCCAACTCCAAGAAGCCAGTTTCAGACATAAGTAATGGTGAAAGGCAGAGATTGATTTAGTGTGTCAGCGCTGAAAAGAGGAAAAAATAGAAGGTTCCAGAAACCCCCAAGTATGTCTTTAGGCTGCTCACAAGAACTTAAGGCTTAAGTAGAGGAAGAATCAGACTAGATGTTTGCTGCAGAATTAAGCATTCTGGTCAAGAAGTGCTGTGCTTGACCTTTGTCTCCAGCCTGCTCCTGCTGGAGGGGTGGTGGGAGGGCTGGATGCGGGTTCCTAAGGGGACTAATCTGCTTCCTCCCAGTTGATTGCTGTGTGCCAGGGTGTGGACTCAGCATCCAGGGTAATTACCCTCTGAAGTTTATTCTTACTGGAATCCAAGGTGACTCGAGGAAAAAGGTTAAAGGACAATGAAACCTCTGCCTTTAGTTGACTGTGACTGACAGAATGTTGCAGATATGTTAGGCTTTTATCCTATTTTCAGTCACCTTTTGGGCCAGAGTGAAGTTTTAAGTGTATTTTTAGCAAAAGTGACTTCTAAGTGCTTGTTTCTGGATTGATTGTGAGTGCCAGTGAAAGTGGTTGTCAAAACTTGGCTATCTATCCATTTTCATGTATATGAAATTTTGTACATGTGAAAATTTTATACATAAAATTTCTATTTAATCTGGAATAGTAGATAAATGAAAGTTACATAGAAGTTCTTGGTTCTGTAGTAATCATAAATATAATTAAAAATAAGGGAGCTGGCCTGGAGAAATGGCTTAACAGTTAAAAATGTATATTGCTCTTGCAGAAGACAGACGTTAGGTCCCCAGCACCCATGCCTAACAGCTTACTTCTGTAATTCCGACTCCAAAGGGATCCAGAACCTCCAGTCTTCAGGGGCTCCTGCACTTGGGTGCACATAAGTGAGCACACGCATAATTAAAAAATAAAATGAATGGTTTTTACGTATGACACACTGCAGTGTTAGTCACTATTCATGGCATGCTTTTACTGTTGGCTTTGAAAGAATCTGTCAGTTCTCTTTCTGAATTGAGATTTCTTTAAATTCTCCTTAGTTTTGCAGCATTTCCTACAGCAGTAATAATGATTTTCTTATTTTATGAGTGGTCCGTAGTTTTTATATAAGGAATATTTTTGATTGACCTGACTTCTGTTGAATACTCTGTGTACTTTGAAATGCTTTAAAATTATTATTACATTTGTCCCAAAATAAAACGGAGCAAAACACTTGCATGCACCATTTTCTTATCCTACCATGTAGAATTTAGGGATGTGTTCCAGAAATCTTGTTTGGAATTACTAAATTATTGTTTAGCAAGGCAGCATTAAAAATCTTTGCATTTTTTTTAATGGAAATGCATTTTCTTAACTGTTGGTAAGCAATGAATATTGAAGACTATTTTTGTCTTTTAAAAATGAATTTCTTTAGAGTCGTTATGAGTGTCCAAGTGTAACTGCCTTCTCATCCTAATGTATGTATTCCCTGTGGTTGGAGGAATTACTCTGTAGTTGAGTAAGTTGAGCATTTGTTTCAGTTGAGGGAAAACTAGGTTTCTAATACTGAGTAATTTCTCCAGTTGAGCAGTAACTACATTTTAAAGAGAATTAAGGAATCAACTGATTCCTATTTAGGGTTCAGTATTGGAATGAATAGTAAGCCGTTTTAGTTTTATCTTGGGACTTATGTTTGCCCAAATATAAAATGAACTAGAGATATTGGAATGTTTCTGTCTTTTAGGTTAGATGTTTATGTGTGTGATATGGATCATATTCAGTGGTCACTTTGATGAAGTAGCAAAAACTTGGAAGAAAAATGCAAAGCTCTTCATGTTGGTTTTAAGTAATCAGAATTTCAAGATATCATTAAAGAAAACATCTGATGATTGATGGTTTCTAAGATTCAAGTAGTATGAAATCATTTTCCATTTAAGCAGTTGTAAAATTTACCAGTGTTCCAACTTGCTTCGGTAACTTTTTCAAACTTGAATTACAGATTTGCAAAATTGGAAGATTTCTTATTTTATCCATGACACTTTCACGCCCTAGATTTGAGCTACCTCGGAGGACTAACAAATGCACACGAAACCTGGTATCCTAGCAGCACTAATGTTTTAAGAGCAGTGTTTATTTCTTAACTTTATTAATTTCATAGTAGCTTTCTATTCGGTTGTGCTTTCAATCCAGTGGTAAGAGAAAGTAGCTGCTGTGATGTTCAAGGTTCTTAGCCTTACAGATGGGAACCACAGATCTGTGTCAGGATATTATTTACACATGTTAGTGAAAGGGTTAGCACTCTTGTGATCGTCTTCCTTGAAATGAAATTATTCTCTTTTCCTAAAGGATGTTTCTAGTTTATTTCTTTAATTTTTACTTACATGTTTGTGTGTGTACAAGTATGGTTGTATACGTGAGTGAAAGTGCCCATGGAGACATCAGATTCTCCTAGAGCTCGCGTTAGAGGTGTTAGTGAACCACCTACCATTGGTGCTGGAACAGAACTCAGGTTCATTGCAAGTGCGGTTAGTGTATGCTCTTCACTGAGCTGTCTCCACCACCACCCCCTCTTTTTTGTTGTTTGTTTGTTTGTTTTATGGGTCCACTACATAGGAAGTGGTACATGAAAGGGCTGTAGTCATAGCTGCTTGGGAAGATTACTTAAGCCCATACATGTGAAAGTAGCCTGAGCAGAAGAGTGTGACAGTTATGCTAGAGGATATACCTAGGTAATATGCAAATAATGGACAGGGGATTTGAGCATCCACAAATTTTAGTGTGGGATGAGGAGGTTCTAGAACTAATCCTGGATACTGAAGGACAACTGTAGGCTTCTACTTTAGTGTCACTATTCGATTAAATCCCATGAGTCCCATGCTTAAATGGTAATTCTTTCCAGTGCAGATAAGTTCTATTTATTTTGAATGATGCTCCTCCATGCAGTTGATTCCCCTTTAACCTTATTGCTCTATCCTGCCTGTGTCCTGGGCTTACAGGAGTGTGTTGCCCACTCAGCTGCCATTTGCTGTTGATTCTGGTCTTTGGATGTTCTCTCTCACATTCTTGTAAAATACCCAGCAGTGAAGTCCTCTCACCTTTTCTGAATCCCTGTCTTTGTGATCTCATAGTTCCCCAGACTATAACACTTACCACATGGTACTGGAGTTTCTTATTCCTGCCTTTACTGCTATCATCTTGAACCTGGGAACACTGGGATTGACTGTTATTTCTAGTCTCAGAACGTAATGCAGTGCATGGCACATGGCAGGTGATTGGCTCTGGTCTTCAACTATAATGTGTTTATAAGTTTATAGGCATAATATACAAATTCATGAATGAAGAACCCTAATTTAGTATGGTTCAGCTTAAAATCTTTCAACTTTTTTTAAAAAACAATTACAAGCTAATTTTATATATTTGTTCGGAATTTATAGCAGTTCGTTATTCCAATTGTATAACACTTTGAACACACTCTGTTACATGATCATGACATCAAGAGACATGTTTTGAGCTTCAGTCCTTTTCTGGTGTCTTGTACATTTCTTTGTCTATTTTTTTTTTGGTTTTTGTTGTTTTTTGTTTTGTTTTTATTTTTTGAAACAGAATTTCTCTGTATATCTCTCACTGTCCTGAAACTTGCTATGTAGACCAGGCTGGCCTTAAACTGAGAGATCTGCCTGCCTTTGCCTCCCAGGTGCTGGGATTAAAGTCTGTCTATTAATTCTTTTGGGTTATATTTTCCTCCCTGAAATACTTTTTTTTTTCATTTTGGTTTCAGAGAAGATTATAAGCAACTTTCATTAACAATTTACTGGTGCTGAAACCTAATACCTAGAACTTTTTTTTTGTAAACTGTGACTTGCTTTTCAGAGGATTAACTCTTCAAGACTTGGTGGGCAGCATTTGCCTCTTATCTGACAAGTTTTAGGACAGAGTAATGTTTGTTGAAGAGAAGAAAGACATGTTTAATGTTTTTCATTGCTTCCTAAATGTATATAGCCTGAGATACTTGCTTTTGATTCTGTTTTACCCCATATGTTTGGATTTGTGTGCATATGTAGTTGCTATTTCTTGAACTAATTATTTTCTTGTCAACTGTGTGATTTACTACTAGTCTAATGTGTTGCTTATGTATATCGAGATTTCGGTATTTGAAAAGTGGTCATTTTCTTGTTTCCTATACTAGTATGTAGCATGTTTCTTTGGGATTAAGACTACCCTACTGGCTATTTATTATATAGCTGTGTCTACATCTACAAAGGATTGGTGCCAGGGATATCCAAATCTATGGTGCTTGAGTGCCTTGTAGTGTGTGTGTGTGTGTGTGTGTGTGTGTGTGTGTGTGTGATTTTTGCATAAAGTATACATCATATTTTATATGCATACTCTTCCTGATGTCTTCTTGACATTTCTGTAATACCTAATGCAAGGTAGATAGATGTTAGGTAGAGAGTTTATTTACATACTCTTTTGGAATAATAAAAACAAAAGTATGTGTAGTATATATTCAAGATCTGATACCAATCTTTTGAGGCCTAATCAGAATATATGCCAGCAGCAGTTAAGTTTTGTTTTTCTTCCTTGAATATTTTCATTTCATAGCTTGTTGAATCCATGGACATGGAGGGACAAATGTGTAATTGTGAATTTAGAGATTGGGGTTATGGCTCAGAAAGTGATGTGCTTACTGATCAAGTATGGGGACTCAAGTTCATATCCCTAGTACCCACATAAAAGGCATTTGTAGACATTAGCACTGGAGAACAGAGGCATGTGCCTCATAGAATCTCACTGGCCAGTCAGTCTAGACAAAACTGTCACCAGGTTCAGTGAGAGACAACATCTCAAAAAATAAGGTAGAAAAGCAGTTGAGGAACATATTCCAACATCAACCTCTGGCTGGTACATGAACTAAATTTTACTTTAAGTGAACTAAATTCTGCTTTCCTGGCAAAAAGAAAAAGATCTGGTTGTGCTAGAGATTTCCATTTGCATGCAGTAAGTCTGTAGTGAACATCATACTTGAGTGTTTCCTTTGTTCAGGTCTAGAGTGTAAACATTGGTGTTTGTTTGGTTTTCTTGTTTTGTTTGTTTTTGCTCGTGTGTGCCGGCCAGTGGGGCAAGTATGGTGAGTGTTGTTCTACTGATGAAGATTTTTAATTTTCCTAAAGCATCCTTTATAAATACAAGCCAGCTATGCCATACAATATAGAAGTAACATGTAGTTAAGTCAGATCGATGGAGCTTGAATTCTTCCTTGAGCATATTTTTAATTTTGCCGGGGCTTTATGCATAAAATGGGACTAAGTGCGCCTCTTAATGTCTTCAGTATGAAGCTCTTAAGAATATTTCGTAAGTGGGGCTGGAGAGATAGATCAGCTGTTAAAGGCTAGGCTCACAACCAAAAATATAATAATATTTCATAAATAGTTATAACAGTAACTGATAAGTTGTTTTATCATCATTTTTGTGATCCTTCAGTTTTTGATCCAGATATTTGTTGGATTGACTTATTAGAATCACATGGGCATTACTGCTGATTCATTCATTATGAAGAGAAGGAACTTACAGGGGCAGAAAACATTAAGTTTTATAATTTTAAGTAATTGGTAGTATGACATAATAAGCAGAAAGGAACATCTTTAATTTATTTATATTATTTTCCAATATTGAAAGATTAAATTTATGGTCTTGTATTGCCTTCTTTGAGGAAAGTGAACATAGGAGACAGTCTTTTCAAACTGTATTCCACAGAGACTGAGGGGATTTTAGTTTTGTCTTAATATTAAACAAGCCTTCCTAAGGTTTTCAGGCTGGCCACTGTTCTGGTTTCAAGCGATTTTGTCTGAGCTTCTCTGTGGGACTACCAATGCTAGCATGTGGTAAGATTAGTGTTTGTGAGTGTGCATGCACACACACACACACACACACATGTGGGTGTGAAGGTTGGAGGTCAGTTTTGGGTATCATTTCTCAGAAGCCAGTCCACTTTGTTTCTTGGAAAGGTTCTCTCACTCCGGGGGCTCTGATTAGACTAAGCTGACTGGGCAGCCAGGCAGCCCTAGGGATTCACCTGTCCCAGACTGTCCGTTTCGGGGATTACACAGTGCCAGCATGCCCAGCTTTTTATGTAGGACCAAACTGAAGGTCATTGTGCTTATACAGCTTGCATGCTGTGGACTGAGTCACCAAAATTAATGTTCTTTAAAACCTACCAAACTTGCATGCATGCGGACAGCATGTAATAAAAGTAATTATGATAAAAGACTCAGTGAAATAACTTCATAAAATTTAATTATAAAATTTATAGCACTCCGAAAAGATTACCAAAATCAAGTTGCTTCCAGTAATGTTAAATGATGTTAAAGTTTCTTTTAATAACTTTGGTAGCTTTCAAATAGATCAGTAGTCACATGAAAAGATAGAAGTAGCTTCTCATGATGTTCCTATTATGTTTGATATCTTTTTGTATATATTCCTCATTTGTGAAGAGACACTTTCAGAATTGTTTTGAGGTGGTTTTTCCCCAACTTCTACCTTTAATTCTAAAGTTATTTAACATAACTTGAGAGTGTAAACAGTGAAGGAAATGCCCTTGAAAAGCAGTACAAAAAGATTTCCATGGGATGGAATTAAAAACACTGTATTTAAAAGGAAAAAGTTTATGGTCTTCTTTTCCCTCAATATGTTTAATTTTTGCCTGAAATGTCTAGTTTTGGGTATAGCAGAAGGCTAGTGTTTGTTGCTAAGCAGCATTTTGTGATGAAGTCCATCATGTGCAAAAAGGTATCTTCTCATTACTATCCTTATTGTGTTGCCATTTCGGAGAAACTATGAGCCAGAAAGTAATGGGAGTCCAGGGAGTCAGAAGGTGAGGTTTGGTGGTGACCATTGTGATACTTCATAGTTAAGTGGCTCTCCGGAAGAGAGTTTGCCAGGTAGTTCATCATTTGTCTGTATATTTGGATTCTTTTTCAACTCTTGTCTTCAGACTACCATTTATTTTCAGTAGTACAATAAGGAAGTTAATAGACTTAAGAAATCTGGATAATTTTAAAAGGAAACTTAAGTGAGGGGCTGGAGAGATGACTCAGGGGTTAAGGATACTTGTTCCCCGTGTAAGAGGACCTGAGTTTGATTGCCAGCACCCGTATAGTGAAATGAAATTTTTTTTTTAAATTTATGTCCTGGCAATGCTAAAGCATGCATGGGTAGTCCATATATGGTGGTTCTGTTGAACCTGTCCATATCGGGTTTCATGATCTACGTTGATGAGGACGACTGACCAGGTCTCTTCCTCACCCATCTAGTGACTAGTAACCATATATTATCACAGTTCCAGAAGATCTGGTATCTTTTTTTTTTTTTTTTTTTTTGGCCTCATGTAGTGCATGGATATTTATGCATGTAACACACCATATGCATAAAAGTAAAGAATTAAAAGTAAGTAGCTAGTTGAGATTCAGAGTTTGGTCTTTGCTCATTTTGTCCCCTTTCTTAACTCTTGCATTGCTTTCTCCAGATCCCTTCCCATCCTCTTCATTCAGTCCTAGCCCCCACTGCTTCTCCTTGAGTTCTTGAGATTTAGTACGAGGAGGAGTTCATTGCCTGTTTGTGCCAATGAGACAGAGTCCTATACTTTGGCCAGTGAGTGTCCTTTTTATTTAATCTGAAAGCCTTTAGTTAAAATGCAGAATAACTTAAATATGTTGATAGCTGTGCCACAGCGTTTTCTACATAAATAGCCCCTAATGTAGGCTTCCAGTGGTTCAGAAACAATGGAGATTTCTATGCTGAATAAAATAATGTTTTTCATTTTTACTTACTGTCAAAGGCAGTCAAACTTATTTTAAAGTTGTATTAAGCAAAAAGATCAATAATTATACTTTTGAGCAGATTGTACCTTTATCAATAGAACTATGTTGTGTTCTATCTACAGCTTTTAAGAGTGGTCCTTAGATACTGCCTTTTGTAATGTTTATTTTTTCTTTCTTAAATATTTGTATTTTTCTTTAAGTCATCAATTCAGGCAGTACTTAGTTTTACTTTTAAACAACTTGAAAGTCTTTTTTTTTTTAAGATGTATTTAGTATGTATATAGTGTTCTGGCATGTATGCCTGCAGGCCAGAAGAGGGCACCAGATCTCATTGCAGATGGTTGTGAGCCACCATGTGGTTACTGGGAATTGAACTCGGGACCTCTGTTAGAGCAGTCAGTTCTCTCAACCTCTCTCCAGCCCCAACTTGAAAATCTTAATCACAGACTCACCTATTCACATTTATTACTGATGAGTGTAATGACTATTGCCATATTTCCTTTTTGTTCTTGTGCCATTCTTTCTGCCTTTCAATGTATCGGTCATTCTCCTGCTCCAGGTTCATTGGAGCATTAAAACTGTTGTATGTGTCTGTCTGTGTTGTGTTTAACTTCATTTGTTTGTCAAATTATAGAATTTTGAGTTAATTCTTGCTTCAGAGCTTTGTGATAGTTATTTGTCAGGACCTAATGTTGGAAGTTTGCACCTGATTTGTTCTTTTTCCATTGTAGTTAGTCTGATTTTCTTTTCTACTTAAACATCTTTGAAATTTTTGCTATAAATTTCAGCATGTGTTTTTAAAATGTGTAGGTTTTTTTCTAATTTTTTAATAACGTCTTTCACTGTGTCTTTCCTTCTGGGAACTTGGTGAATGTTGGAAGTACTTGGTTATTTTCTTCAAACTTCTTACCCCATCCTCTGTTTTCATTGAATTCTGGAAGTTTTCCTTGATCCTATTATGTGCAAATCAATCCCACACCAGTTATGATTTAAGGGGATATTCATTTAGGAGAATAAAACTCACGAAACACCAACCTTCAGGAAAGGAGCCTAGTCACCAGAGCAGGAACCAAGCGCCGGAACCAAGAGAGCGCTCTTTTTTAAAGATAAATAGACCACGCCCCAGTGGACTGGTATTTCAATAGCTATTGGCTGAAGGAACGGAAGGTCCTCCCGTAGCAATCCTACCTTGTAGTTAATTTGTTCCTCAGCTGTGCTTGTAATATAGCCCCTCTGTTAAGTTAATTATACCTTTTTTCCCTTTTCAATATGTTTACTTGTGGATTATATTTTCATGGTTTTTATTTTATACTTCAATGGTAGAGCTTGTGCTCTGCATTAAGAGACCCTGAGTTGGAGCTCCAGCAGCTTCTCCCACTGCCTTCCCTCTGCTCAATTTCTTTATTAGATAGAAGGTGCCCCTCTTGTATGTATTGGCTTTCTTTCTGTGTCAGCAATTCCTCTTTGTGTGGTTTCTTGGAAAGAGAACCATTCTCTTTTCTGGATGACACAGTCCTATTGCAGTATGACTTGTGCTTTTTTTTTCCAGTTGAGAAAAACAACTAATGAGGTTATCCTAAATTCAAGCCATCCAGTTATCGTCCTGATGGTTGTCTTCCTAATACCACACAGGGGTTCTCATTTGTCTTTTTTCTCCCTTTTCTTTCTTCCCACCCCCCTTTTTTTATTTTTTCAATAAAGGGTTTCTCTGTATAACAGCCCTGGCTGTCTTGGAACTCATTTTGTAGATCAGGTTGGTCTCAAACTCAGAGATCCACCTACCTCTGCCTCCAGACTTCTGAGATTAAAGGCATTCACTACCATGCATATTTCATTTGTCTTTTTTTGTTGTTGTTGTTGATTCTAGCATGTTTTCATAGCTCTATGTATTTGCACCACCACCACCCTAATCATAAAGTTCTGAGTGAGTAGTTTACGACTTTGTTTTTGGCTGTATTCATAGCTATCCTAGGACACATGAAGCCTTGACTGCAGGTGGGACATAATGTGTAACCTATTTATTCTTGAAATATGTTTTATGGTTGCTGCTTGACTTATACTGGAAGCTTTTAGAAGATGAATAAATGAGTTGACAAATGAAAGACTTTTCAGTCATCTGTTGATTTGTGTTCTTGGTTCCTTTTATCCCACATCTTGGTTTTTAACATATATATATATATTTCTTGTTAGCACCGTCCAGCTTAAACTGTCTAGGTTATATTCCTATGTATAATAGATAGTTTGGCTTACCTACAAATCCTTCTTTGTACACTATTACTGAAAAAAACCCTATAGCTATAATGATGCTAAAGAAGGGCAACGGAGTATAAATAGGGAGCTTGCTAGCACGTGAGAGGCCTTGGGTTTGATTCCTAGTACCTCCAAAAGAAAAAGAAGTAGGCCGGGNGTACCTAAGTTTCCAGCTATTATCGAAATCCCGTGAGGGTTATAAGGGATCAACTTGACATGACCCTGTCACCTTGATCATAACTACCCTTTGCCTGCCAGAGAGTTGCCTTGCCAGTGTCTTAATTGATAGTAGGCATAATAATCATTTTGAGAGAGGCCAGGTACTGTACTGTAGACATGAGCCTACCTTTGTCTACCCCTTCTGCCTTGGTGTAAGGATCCTTGCCGCTGCCCAAAATAGGAAGTTCAGGATCTGTTAGTCTCTTTATTTAGTTGTTGCTATTTACTTTTGAGTAGGGTCTTGCTGAGTAGGGTCTTGCTGATTAGCTCAGACTGGCCTTGAACTCTTTTGCCTTTGACTTTCCAGTGGCTGGTATTAAGGGTTCATGCTACCACACCCAGATATGGTGGCTGACTTTCATGCACTAATTTTTGTAAAACAAGGGGTTTGAATTACTTTGGCTGAGAAATATCCCATTTGGTTGGAAAACACTGTTACTTCTGACGTTGGCAGAAGTGATAGAGAAGTGATATTTTAACATGTTCATCTTTTGGGGAAAAGTCTGAGTTGTTTCAAACTGAAAACAGCCACTCTATTTTCCCATATTATTTCATCAGCTTGTTTAATCATTATGGTCTGAGTTTATTCTTGAATGTCAGTTCTTAATAATTGTTTTCTCTCATTTCAGAATTCTCTGGATAGAGCCCAAGCAGCCAAAAACAAAGGCAACAAATATTTCAAAGCAGGAAAATATGAACAAGCTATTCAGTGCTATACTGAGGCAATTAGTTTGTGCCCTACTGAGAAGAATGTAGACCTTTCTACATTTTATCAGAACAGAGCTGCAGCCTTTGAACAGTTGGTAAGTACTCCACTGTTATTTCCTCTGTTTATCTGCTTAAAGTCTCAGTTAATTCTGCTCAGCTCCAATGCTTTTTGTTTGTTTGTTTGTTGTTTTTGTTTGTCGAGACAAGGTTCACTATAGTTTTAGAGCCTGTCCTGGAACTAGCTCTTGTAGATCAGGCTGGCCTCGAACTCACAGAGATCCGCCTGCCTCTGCCTCCCGGGTGCTGGGATTAAAGGCATGCACCACCACCGCCTGCCACCAATGCATTTTTTGGAACTGATTTGAAATTATAAGAATTTTTTTCAGTTTTACTAGCCAAAATTGTACAGCAAAATATTATAAATTCTATACATTTTAATTTTTAATAAAATCAGATAGTTTAGAAGGTTAAAGTTTCATAGTGATCCCTCAACAGTTTGAGATTATTGGTTCAACTTTTTATCTCTTTATAATATGCAAAAAAAAAAGATGAGTTCCTTTTACACATACTGTTTGTTGCATTTTTTGTTGCTGTTATGTCTTGTATAGTTTTCATATTTGCATAACCAAATCTTTCATTCTTATTAAAAATTAGTAGTGGGAGGGCGAGGGAAATGGGAGGCGGTGGTGGGGAAGAGACAGAAATCTTTAATAAATAGATTAAAAAAAAAAACTAGTAGTATGATTGTATGCTTTTATAGAGGGTTGATGCATTAAAACAGTGGAGGAGAGGGTGTTAATAGAAGAACCAAGACGCAGAATTGCTTGAAGACAAGCAAGCATTTGATGTTTAAAAAGGTATAAAAGTCTACTGAGTACAGTAATGAAAGTGGAATTAAGCAAGAACAAAGTCAGGAAAAGCCTGTAGGTAATGAGTTTACAGTTGAGCAAAGTGTAACAGTGTAGTCCTCTGTTCTCAGCACATAGGGGGTGGAGGATCATGGGTTTGATGGCCAATGTGGGTTACATACCTTGGCTGAAGACAATTATGAATAAATGAAGCAAAATGAATTTGTAGTTGATTCTGAGTACAGTGGGGATATTTAAGGGATTTTACAGTGGAGGAATATCATCAAAGATTTCTCACAGTGTTTTGTCAAGAACATACTGGAATCAGAAAGGATGACAGCATGTTGTTGGACCAGCCTACACAGCATGTAAAGGAAAGCTGAAGACTAGCAAAAATTGCTGTTGCATTGGACATGAAAAGTAAAGGCAAACAAGAATTTAATATCATCAGAATGGAGAAGGAGCAAGATAGTTTATCACACATTTGTAATTTATGTGGGTAGCTTAGCTAGAGATAACTTTGTGAATCACCCAATTTTAGATGGTAAATAAAGCCAGACAGTCACCCAAGGAGAAGAAAGAGGTGAGTCCTTGAAGATAGCAGCTTGTAGCGGTCCAGTAGAAGGAAGGAATTCAGCCAAATACATTGAGAGGCAGCAGCCAATAGATAGCAAGACAAGTGCAAGGTGGACTGATGACAAATTGCTGATGAGTGGGGTAGCTGTAAAATAGAACAAAATCTGGATATGTGTCCATGTCATGGGATAGTTCAGAAGAGAGGTGGATCTTCGCAGGGATCTTAGCATGGGGAAGGTATGGATCCAGATCACCGGTGCTAAAGGGTACTGCTATTCTCAGTTTTAACAGGAGCGAAAGGTTTAGAAGCACAGAGCCACAGGCAGGTCCAAGGTTGAAAGCCTAAATATCTTCATTGCCTATTTGTAGCAGTCTAGTGAAGCGTCTTTATCTTGTGTGTGTGTGTGTGTGCGTGTGCGTGCACACTCACGCGCGCATGCACGCACATGTGCATGCACACGCATGTAGACTTTGTAATACATTGTAGTTACTCTTTGAATTGAGAATACTTTTATTGAGAAATTCTTAACACTTGGCCTGTTAGGTTTTGAAAACTCAGTTCTATTAACAGTTCTGTTTTCTGTGTAACTGTTTTTTACCTTTTATGCTTTCAATTACAGCAAAAATGGAAAGAGGTGGCACAAGATTGTACAAAGGCTGTTGAACTTAATCCCAAATATGTGAAAGCTCTCTTTAGACGTGCAAAAGCCCATGAGAAGCTAGACAATAAGAAGGAATGTTTAGAAGGTGAGCATTTTTCTGTGTTTTCATAGGAAAATTACTGCAGGATTTGTAGTCATTAGTAAATTTATATGAAATTGCCTGTGCGTGTAGAAAGCAGCTAATTATCTTTCAATGCTAAACTCTCCTCAGCAGAAATTTCTTTTTTTAAATTGCTGATTTCTAAGTTCTATCTCTCTTTTCAACTGTTGGGGTTTTTGTTGTTGTTGTTTGGTTGGTTTTTTAATTTTTCAGTTATTTTATTTTATGTTTGAGGCAGTCTGTGTATAACTTATGTAGACCAACTGGTGTAGATGGAGTGGCGGGCCGCTTCCCGCCGCCCCGGGAGGGCTCCTGGCTGCCGGCTAGGCCCATTAGCTCTAGCCTCTTACTGGCTAATTCTCACTTCTTGATTAATCCATTTCTAATAATCTGTGTAGCACCACAAAGTGGTGGCTTACCAGGAAGGATCTTAACCTGTGTCCATCTTGGAGAGGAGAGCTATGGTGTTTTATCTCACTTCCCTTCTTCCCAGCATTCTGTTCTGTCTACTCCACCCACCTATGTTCTGACCTATCAGGCCAAGCAGTTTCTTTATTAATTAACCAATGAAAGGAACACATAGAAAGAAGACGCATCTGCATCAAACTGGCATTGAATTCACAGAGATCCACCTGCTTCTGCCTCCCAAATGCTAAGATTAAAGGCGTGTGCCACCACACCCAACCTCAACTAAGGAGTTATTAGTATTAACACTCATTGACTAAGGAAATCAGAAAAATAGTTTTAGCGGGTTAGTGTTGACATATTTACAGCTACTTTCTTGTATAGCCGTGAGATAATTTGGAAGTGAATCATTAAAGAAAATATTATTTGCCCTCCATATTTTTCAAACATTATTTTCTACACAATTGCAGAGTATGTAATTCTCAGAAAATGTTATAAATGTTCTTTTACCTCTAATTGGCCGTGACTGCTTCCAAAACTGCAATTAAAGTACAGGTCCCCAACTTTTAAAGTTTAATTTTCTATGTGATGTGATGCTAAAGCAGAGTATAATTTCTACAGTCTAAAGTGCTTTCAGTACATGTTCACAAGTCCTTTAAAAACATCAGTAATAAAATTTAGCCACAACTACTTTTTAAATAACTTTTGGGGTTGATACTGGGGCATATAAATTCAGGACCTCACAGATGCTAAGCATACTTGTGCCACTGAGTTGAGCCTAAAATGCTTTTTGTTCTTTTTAAAAGATGAAGCAGCTTTAGACCATGTTTGAAAATTTAGAAGTTTTGTATATCATGTGTTGGTGAAAGAATTCCATTTCTAAAATGAGAATACCAAGTTTTGAACTAGACCTTGAATTATTGCAGATGCGGCAGGGAAGAGGTTGACTAGAGTTTAGATTAAAGAAATGGAATGAGAAATGAAGACTGGAGTTAGAGCTAGCTGAAGTTAGCTGGGAAATGGAATCCATGCTGACTTGTTTGGAAGAGATGTGTGTGGACTTGTGAAAAGTCAGGACTGGGGAGAAGTGATGGCTGCTGAACACTTTTTTAGTAAAGGATGAGCGATTGGGAAGCTTTTCTTTGCCACTTGAGACCGCTCTGTTGTGAGCTGTGCGGCATACCCAGTTGAAAGTTGAGTTCTGTGGCAAAATAGCTTTAAAAAAATACTTAGGAGGTGAGGCAGGAGGATTAATTGTGTGGAGAAGTTTGTGTAAAGCCTAGGTAGCATAGGAAGATGTGGGAGTGTCTACTTTGTCCACTTGCCTTGTGTTTCTAGTCAGAAGAGCGGACTCTGCAGCCCTTGTTCATTATCCACAGAATGTTAGCGCATGGAGACTTCAGAAATGAAACACAGTAGGCCTGTTCATTTCCTAGATGAGAAAAACCCCAGAGGATTAAACTATTGACAATTTCTTGAAAATTAAACAGTTCTGCCTTGCTTCGAGTTTAGTTTGGCTTTTTGTAGTTTAATTTGTACCTATTTGATGCTGCTGGTCATTTTACCAATAATTCCATAATTCTACTTTTACATTATTTCCAGATGTCACTGCTGTGTGTATATTAGAAGGCTTCCAAAATGAGCAGAGTATGCTGCTAGCTGATAAAGTTCTTAAACTTCTTGGAAAAGAGAATGCCAAAGAAAAATATAAGGTAAGTTAACATGAGTTGGGGAATATTTGATACACCTTGAGACTGGATAGTGTTTATAATAACAACTGAAACTAGAACTGTCCTCTTAGGTTGCATATCCATTTTCAGTAAGCCCAGAACTATACTTAGAGACTGTAATTCATTTTATGTGTTACGGTTTCCACACAGTAGTTCAAAAACCAAATCTAGTCTGCTTCCTATATGTTAGCCACTTGCATAATGGGACTACTTTTGTGCTGTTACAACACATTTCAGTGGTTGTCACTGTATGCAAAGCCTGTGTAGTCTACAGAACCTCTCTGTCTACTACCTGATCTTTTATAGAAAAATATTTGCCAACTAATGTAAATTGTATTAGTGGACATTAATTAGTGACGTGGTTTAATTTAACAGTTAAACAAAGCTCTCTTCTAGAGCCGTGTGTGCAAGTGGATGGTCCTGGATTCCAGGCCGGTAGCTCTTACATGGGAGGTTAGGGTAGAAAGAGTACATGGACTGATTGGCCTGTGCTACAAAATGAGACCCTTACAGGGTTTGCTCTATTGGACAAATGTTAAGTGCAAAGGACGGGCTAAGTATTGAGGGAGAGGAGGCACAGTGCTGGACAAGTGGACAGAGCTTAGCTGACAGTGACGGACAGTGCACTGCTAATTTTAGGAATGCAGGGCAGTTGTTCCTTTTTCGTTTGCTCATGACTTCATTTTCTCCTAAATTGATGTTTGTAACTAATCTCTATAGCTAGGTTTAGGTGGCACGTGTCTGTACTTCCAGTACTTGGGAGGCAAAGCAAGGGATTCTAAGTTGAAGGGCAAGCTAGTCTGTATAAAGTGAGACCCTGTCTCAGAACAACAACCAACACTTACAAGATTTTTTTAATGTGGGCTTTCATGTATTAACATGCACTGTTAATCCAAGAGCAATATAGCTAACTGTAATAGAGCCCAGAACTTTATTTCCTTAATTCATAATGGAGTTCTTTACAATCACCTGTGAAACATGTCAGAGTCCCAGTCTTAATCTGTAGCTTAGAGTTTAATATTGTCTAATAATTTGAAAATGAAAATCTACTGTTTTTAAAAGTCATTGTGCAGTGTTCTTCTTTGATTAATGTTTTCCCATTTTTAAAAAAAAAGTTAAAAATGATTGAATTTCAGAACCGTGAACCTCTGATGCCATCGCCACAGTTTATTAAGTCTTACTTCAGTTCCTTCACGGATGATATAATCTCTCAACCAATGCTTAAAGGAGAGAAGTCTGACGAAGATAAAGACAAGGAAGGAGAAGCTTTAGAAGTAAAAGAAAAGTAAGTATGCTGAGCACGGCATCTGCTGGATGGGCTTGGAGCACCAGTAGTTCACAGTTACCTTTAAAGGCAAATCTACATACAGATACAGTTAATTATAACTTGAAGTTATATATAAGTATAAATATACCTCTCTTTCTTTAAATAGCATTTATGTTATTTCTCTTATCAGATTTTACTGTCTACAGTAAAAGTCTTAGTGGGGTTATCAAGAAAATACCCCTTAAGTCGAAGGGTGTAGTTGGTAGGTGATTTGAATAAAGGTATTGCCTTAAATTATATGTAGCTCAGGGCATGGAGAGATGGCTCAGAGGTTAAGAGCATTGGCAACTCTTCCCAAGGTCCTGAGTTCAATTCCCAGCAACCACATGGTTACTCAAAACCATCTGTATTGAGATCCGGTGCCATCTTCTGGTATATAGGTGTGCATGCAGGCAAAACACTGTATACATAATAAAAAAAGAAATCTTTAAAAAAAAAATTGTATGTGGCTCAAATGCCAAATGTTTAAGTGCAGGATAGTTTTTAATTTATTTATACTGATGAAAGCTTAGGGGTGCTGTAAATTTTAAGGTTTTTTACTTGTCCAGGAAAGTGACATTCCTAATGACTTCTTCTTGTCTTTGGTACTATAGAAAGCTGACACTAAAGGACAAGTGCCTGTGTGACTGGAGACCTTGTGATGTCATATATATGCCGTCTGGCCTGTTTCTTGTTCATGTTTGCTAAAGCTTTTTCAGTTAGACTCACTCTTTGAGAGAAGATGATAGTATTACTAATTGGGTATTTATTAATGTATGTGGAAGGGAGAGGAATACTGTTCCTTGTAGTAAAACATACTGAGTTTTAAGGACATCTGCATAATTACACCAAGATAAGCAAATGTTAATTGGTATGCATGCAATCTTTGAGAAAGTCATAGTTGGGAAATACGTTTCAGATGTCATATAACTTAGTAACAGTGATATATATAATTTCCTCTTCTGTTACGTAAATAGGCTTCACCCCATAAAAACTAGAGCAAAGTTAATCACATTCTGTGAGCCATGGTGAGTGATGACAAGCTATGAACAGAAACTCACAAGAGCACAACTGGAGCTGGTGCTGCAATTTGTGGTTTATAGTTGGGCCTCACTCAGAGCCTTTGATGAAGCTAGTAACTGCTCTTGTTTTCTTCCCTGATAACCTGAGCAACAAATAGAGAATAAAAAGCTAGTGTGAAGTTAGGAAAATTTGATTGAATTTTTCTTGTAAATCACATACCAGTTTTCTTTGTTGTAAGGAGCTGCTTATTTGTCCCAGCCTCCCAGAACTGCAATAATCTCACAGAAACTATATTAATTAAATCATTCCTTGGCCTATTAGATCTAGCTTCTTATTGGCTAACTCTTACATATTAATTTAACCCATTTCTATTAATCTGTGTATTGCCACGAGGCTGTGACTTACCAGCTAAAGTTCTAGAGTCCGTCTCCTGTGGTGCTACATGGCTTCTCTCTGACTCTGCCTTCTTCCTCCCAGCATTCTGTTTAGTCCCCGCCACCACCTAACTTTTGCCCTGCTATAGGTCCAAAGCAGTTTCTTTATTCATTAATGGTAATCACAGCATACAGAAGGAATTCCAACATCATTTCTCTGTCTAGATCAGTGGTTTTCACCCTTCCTACACATGAAGAATACAGTTCTTCATGTGTGGTGACCATGGAATTATTTTGTTGCTACCTCAGAACTAATTTTACTACTGTTAGAAATTGTAGTGTCCAACCCACAGGTTTAGAAGCACTGATCTAGAATATAACTACTGAAAGGAGAAATTGTACTTTAATGTACAATGCTCTTTAATACAGATGTCCTTTAACTTAGAGGGGTTAAAGCCCTGTCAATACCTTTTAAATTGAAAGTGTGGTAAGTCAAGTATGTGATACTTTATCTAACCCACTAAACAACAGACTAAACTGCCATTTATTTGCCCTTGTGATTCTATGGGTGGTTGTGACCTCTGACTCGCTGCCCCTGTTCAGCACCATTGCACGGAATTGTGCCACATGTCTCTAGTTCGAGACAAGATAAAAATGTGAATGAAGTATATACTTCCAAAGTCTACCATTTTCACAACTTGTTAGTGTTCAACTGTCATAAATCAAATATCTTAGACGTCTTGTAGTGTGTGTGGTTTTTTTTTTTTTTTTTTTTTTTTCAGTTAGAAACCTCTTTAAGCATCTCCAGTAGCAACGATCATCTTAGAAGAAGAATGTTGTACCCAGGTGGTGACGGTGCACACCATTAACCCCAGCACTCAGGAGGCAGAGATAGGTGGATCTTTGAGTTCGAGGCCAGCCTAGTCTATAGAGCAAGAGACCTGTTCCAGGACATCCAGGGCTACACAGAGAAACCCTGTCTAGGAAAAGAGAGAGGAGGGGAGATGAAAGGAGGAGATGAGTGTTGTATTCTCTGTTTTTAAAAGAGAGGTCATTCTAGATAGCTTGTTGGGTAAAGGTGCTTGCCTTGCACCTTTGGTGACCTGAGTTAATTCTAGGTCTACTTTTTAAGATGGAACAATATATTTATTTTTGAGGCACTTCCGTGTTTTTACTTCTAGTTTTCCTTACTCCATCCTCCACAAAACATTGATCTGTACAAAACACAGGTCTGATCACTCCTCTTGCCTTGATTATTGTTTATTTCTTCCTTGTACTTCTCTTAGCCCTTAAATAGCTGTTGAGTGCACTACTGCTGATTGGCCCAGACAGGAAGGAAGACAGTGTCCTTATCCATATTATAGAAGAGTGTCTTTCTCATTAGCTCTCCTCACATTACCTAATGTTAGAATCAGGGTACTAGCCTAAGCATTCTGCCAATGACTGCTGCCTCTGCTTGAAAACTGTTTCTTGAAGGTATCAAGACAATTCTGCTGGTTAAGAAACCCTAGTCAGTTTAATCTCTAGCCATAGCTCCAGGCCCATAGCTACTGATTAATATAGGAAGAAAAGACAATTTGGAATATCATATATAGCAGGTTTTAGCATTTGGTTTTCCCTTAGAAATTAATTTTCTTTGTTTGCTTTCATCTTCAGTTCTGGCTATTTAAAAGCTAAACAGTATATGGAAGAAGAAAACTATGACAAAATCATAAGCGAATGCTCAAAGGAAATAGAAGCTCAAGGCAAATACATGGCAGAAGCTTTACTACTACGAGCCACCTTCTACCTGCTCATTGGCAGTGCCAACGCAGCCAAACCTGACTTAGATAAGGTCATCAGTTTGAAGGACGCTAATGTGAAGGTACAGTTGAAAGTGTGTGTGCGCGTGGTTTCTCTACAGCTGCAGTACTCTGCCTTGGCATTTCACTAGCAGGTCTCTGAAAGGCTATTGATTATTTTGAGGAATCTGCATCTATTAATATTTGTGTAGTAAATATGAAGCAGTACTATTTATGAGGTAAAAAAAACAGACTTCTTTGTCTACAGCATTTATTACTGTTAGTTTCCTCTTGTGACTATGCCTTACTGTAAAAGATTGTCTTTGGATAATGGTGATAGTGATTGTAAGGATTATTAAGATCCTTTTTGGGTTGTTTTGTTTTGTTTTCCAAATTACTGTGTGTGTGGCCCTAGCTCTCCTTGGAACTAGCTCAGTAGACCAGGCTGGCCTTGAACTCACAGAGATCCTCCTGCTTCTGCCTCCCAAGTACTGGGATTAAAGGCATGCGGCATCACCACCTGATTGTTAATCCTTTTGAAGTTAAATTTTCATATTGAAGATACTCTACAAAATTTTCCTTAATTTCTTTCATATTGATTTCCTGATTACTAAAACTATTGTATTCTGCTGTGAAGCATATGCATTATTGCTTGAAGAAATGGCCTATATTTATGATTGTGACTTTTAGCTTTAACAGCTAGAAACAGTAATTTCTATTATATATCATGTATAAAAATTAACTCAAAGGGAACCAGAAACCTGAATGTAAGAACTAAGAATAAAACTTGCAAGAAAAATATATAGGAATAAGTATTGGTTACCTTGTATTAGGAAGGGGTTTCTGAGATATGAAACCTAAAATACAACTTCAAAAAAGAAAAAGGTGCCACCAAAATGGCTCAGTAGGTAAAGAACTTGCTCCCAGAGTTGACAACTTGAGTTCTATTCTTGATCCCATGTGGTAGAAGAAAGGATGGACTCGAGCAATGTCCTCTGACTTCCACACTTTCTGTGGCAGATGCTCGTGCATGCATGTGTGTGCACACAGGAAAAGAACGGCTTTTGAGCTGGGCATGGTGGCCTGTACTTGGGTGTTGAGGTTGTAGGATAGTTTAAAGTAAGCCTGCACTTGAAAGAACAATAGCGTAAAACTGAAAATACCTTCCAAAGAATGGAAGAAAATACTCAGGAAGCATTCATATGATAAAGGCTTTGTAATTGAAAATAAAAGCTTAGAACCCAACAGTAAAAATGGAACCTAATCTGAAAATGTACGAAAGATTTCAACAATTCACCAAAGAATATTCTAGAAATGACCAGTGGCAGACAGCATGAAAAAGCACTCCAGCAGCACTCCCTGCTAGGGCAGCACCCACCAAAACTTCATTAAGTACTTCTTCATTCATTCCTATTCTGATGACTGTAATTTAAATAAAAAAATAGAAAGCACAGGCAGTAAGACTATAAATACAAAACATGGATTATAACAAGTACTGGTACGGATATAGGGAAATTGGAAATTAAATATTACTGTGCCATAAAAAGGAATGCTAATACATGCCACTCCAATGAAAATTCTAAATGAAAACCCAGGGAAACATTTCAAATGTGAGGAAATAGACTAGGGATAAGTGGTTTCTGGGCATTAGATTGGAAGCGTTATGCTCGTGTGTGTTCTCTGGGTATGATAAAAATGCTCTGAAATTTTTAGTTAATCTACTAACAAACTTGCATATAGTCTTTGAGGAGTGAACTTTATGGTAGGCATTACAGAAATTTTTTAATGTAAATTGAACTGTAAAATTAACATGAACTTTTTCTTACTTTGGGTGTGTAGCTTCGAGCAAACGCCCTTATCAAAAGAGGCACCATGTGCATGCAGCAGCAGCAGCCCATGCTCTCGACCCAGGATTTCAACATGGCTGCCGAGATCGATCCTCAGAATTCAGACGTTTATCACCACCGAGGACAGGTAGATCTGGGCTTACCTGGAATTCTGGTCTATAACTTGATAACTACTTTTCAGGATTTCTTGACGTTTAAAAGTTTTATATATTGAATTGGCCTGTATTTACTTACATCTTTATGATTAAATTTATTATAATTTTGGTATTGTGGAAGAAAGGGAAAAATGTGGGCTTACCAGATCAGCTAGTTTATTAGGTGTACCTAGTTTATAGGTTTCAGTGAATAAACACTAATCCCACTTATAATAATTCTTTATAATTACATATGTATTTCTGTAGGCTCCACTAGAGCTGGAGTGGTAGGCAGTTGTAAACTACCCAACACTAACCAGGGAGCCAGAACATACCCAGTCTAATGTGCTTACTGTGGTTTCTCACCGTGCAGTGTAGTAGAAGGGAAGAACAGTTTCTATAACAACTAAAAATAGGAATATTTGTTTATTTATTTTAGACCTAAGTCTCTCCTGTTGTGCAAGCTCATCTGAGCACATGGTCCTCCTGCCTCAGCAGCCTGAGTACTGGGAATACAGATGTACCTGACTTGAAGTCCTTTCTAGGGGAAAATTTTGTCCAATGTTTCTGAAAGGTGTTACATGGTGTTGAAATAACAATTTAAAGATTCTTGCCATTTCTGTCTTTTTAGTATATTGAAATTAATTGAATGATAATTATATAAAGTCTAACCTGATTTGAAATTAAGTAGATAGGCACTTAAGATTTTTACATTTCTAAATTTTTATTTAAATTACAGGGAAAATGGATTATCATGTTTTATTTTTAAATCAAACACCAGTTTTGAGGTTGTAGAATCATGACTTTTTTTCCTGCAAAGTAATTTTATGTTGAATAAATTAATAAATGCTGAGCATTAACTATGATAACAGAATAGAAATTGGTGCAAGTTTAAATGTTGAGCCTACTATTCTGACTGCATTTAATTATGAGTTCTTCCCTAGCTGAAAATTCTGCTGGATCTAGTTGAAGAAGCAGTGGCGGATTTTGATGCATGCATTAAATTAAGACCCAAGTTTGCTCTGGCACAAGCTCAGAAGTGTTTTGCATTGGTAGGTGCTGTTTTCACCTGTGATTTCATAAGCACCATTTGTATTTTGTTGTATTCATTAATAAAAAGAGCATCTCATTTCAGATGAATGACATCAAATGGTGATTTCAGGGAGAAAAGATGTTTGATGCGTGTTAATGGGTATATAGTTGACCATGGCCTCCCAGCCCTCCTGCCTCACCTTCTCATGCTGGGGTTGCAGCCCTACCACCCAGACCCAGAGTTTATAACAGAATTGATTCACTATTATAAACTAGTGTAAAGGTTTCAAAATCAATTTGAAGAAATAATTTATAGTCACAGCATAACTTAACTGCTTATGCTTTCCCTGTGGCTAGCCCTAGAATAATTTTCCCTTTAAAGAAAGTTGTGTCATTAAATATTTATGTTGAACCGGGTGGTGATGGTGGTGCACGCCTTTAATCCCAGCACTCGAGAGGCAGAGAGGTGGAATCTCTGTGAATTTGAGGCCAGCCTGGTCTACAGAGCGAGTTCCAGGAAGGCTCCAAAGCTACAGAGAAACCCTGTCTTGAAAAACCCTAACAAATAAATAAATACTAATGTTACAGGCTTAAGATGAAAATAAAATTAACTACATTAAAAAGTCTGTAGGTAGGCTATAGCTTGGTGATAGAGTATGTGAAGGCTTAACCTGTGTAAGGTCCTTGTTTTGAATTTTGGCACTTCAGAAAAATAAATCAAAATTATGCGTGTATATGCTTACTTAACATCTTAGAAGACAAGGCATTTAATTGGGTGCCACGGTCTGAAAGGACTAGCCCATTATCCTGTCTGGGAGCATGGCAGAAGGCAGGCAGCCATGATGCTGAAACAGTAGTTGAGAGCTTACATCTGATCCATGGGAGGGAGGGAGGAGAGAGATAGGAAGAGAAACTGGGCCTTTGAAGCCTCAAGGTCCACCTTTAGTGACACACCTCCTTTAAGGCTACACCTAATTATTCCCACCAAAGAACTGAGGACTGAGCATTCAGATTTACAACTCTGTGAGGGCCATTCTCATTCAAGCTATTCCAAGGCCAGAAGACTCCCTCTGCTTGCTTTAGAATCCCCAGTGACCTGCAGTCCCAGCATAGTGTTTGATTCTCTGCTGCCAAGTTGTTCCTTAGAGTCTTTTTGGACACAGCAAATTGTATTAACATGTCACCTGCTTTTCTGGAAACACTTTTGTAATGTTCTGTATCTTCTATATGTTAAGATTCCAGAAGTGTTTTTAGCTCTTTGACTTGAGTGTTCTGATTTTTAAACAGTATCGCCAGGCATATACAGCAAACAATTCTTCACAAGTCCAAGCAGCTATGAAAGGTTTTGAAGAGGTCATAAAGAAGTTTCCAAGGTGTGCTGAAGGCTATGCACTTTATGCCCAGGTAAGTATAAACAGTTTTTAAGGACTGCATTTGTAAACTGGGTCCCAGTATGGGATTGTGCCAGCCTGGTTGCATTTCTGTGGTGCGGCAGTGCTGTTTGTGCTTTGACCGTGTCAAGGCCCATGGCCTGGTCCTGAATCCTAAGCTTAGAAGGCAGAGAAGTTCTGGGCAAGCATTTCTCTCATGCTTTTAGCAGGACTGGATTGGAATAATTTACCCTTTACTTAAATGATAGGGGATTATCCTTGGTATGCGGTCTTTTTCTTTAAACGGCTATCTAAGCTGTAGCAGCTTATTTTCTCTTTTAAGATTCTTGGTAATTAGCATACAAACTAATGAGTTTTTTCCAGTGTCATCATACATCATTTCTCTATTTTTCTTTAAAAAAAAAAATGTAAGTTTCTTTTTCTTAATCTTTCTCTTGCTCTTCCCTTCCACCTTCTTGGTTACTTTTTTGCTTTTATGTTACTTGTATTCTGTTACCTTCTTGTCTCCCTTAGAACCTCTTTTTACACACTAGTGGTCCTCTTTCTAGTTTCATGACCTGTACCTACACTTATACCCATTCATAAACACATAAAAATTCAACACTTGTATGTACACATGAGATAGGCCATGTGATATTTGTCTTTCTGAGTCTAGGTTACCCCATTTAATAACATAGTTTTCAGAACTGTTACTTAATGACACTGCCTGTCATCCTTGCACAGGAGAACATATTAATCTTTCTTGGAATGTTCTAATGTCATATATGTGCTACCAAGTCAGAACATTCTAACCCTCACCACTCCAAGCCAGAATTCCTTGATATTAGAGATGTAGGTAGTTGTTAACTATCACGTGGGTGCTGGGTATCAAACCTATGTTCTCTGGGAGAGCAGCCAGGACTTTGCCACTGAGCTATCTTTCCAGCCACTATCAAATCCTTCTCCCCCCTCCCCCCCCCCCCCCCGCCCCTTTTTCTAGGTAGCTTTGACTGATCTGGAACTCACTATATAGACCAGGCTGACTTTGAAATAGAGATCCCTCCTCTCTGCCTTTCAAATGAAAGGTATACACCAAGAAACTTGGCTAAAAATTCTTGAAACTTTATTGCTTTAGAGTTGAACCTACAGAAAGCATGATTGAAACCCAAATTAACTTTATTCTAATTTGAGATTCTTAAAAGCATTGATTTTTGAGGCATCTGTATTAGTAAATAATTCTTCCCTTTGTCTTTCAGCTAAAATTTGCCTTTTCTGTATTTATCTTTTCCTTTTGTGAGACAGGATCTTATTATGCAACCCAAGGTGGCCTTGAACTCATGATGTCCCTGTTCTAAACTAAGTGCTGAGATCGTGAGCCTTTGTCACCATTCTCAGATTCCAACTTCTTTTAATTACAAAAGAAAACCCCAAGAGCTTTCCCATAAATATCATAGAAATAGAAAACATTAGAAAGTTGCCATCTTTTAAGGATTTCAGGTCTTGTTGTTCTTCATGCTTTTAGTGCCATTTGAAGGAGGGGGGCCTGTAAAAGGGTTGATTTGTGTGGGGCTGTTCTTCCACTGTCCTACGTGCCCCTGGGCAACAACTGTTCATCTGGGATGTGGAACAAGCTTGAAGTTGTTTCTTTATTCCTAGTTCCTTCTAGTTCTTTATAAAAATGAAGCAGTGTTGCTTACTACACTTGCAAATTCACTATAAAAGCAGGCACTAGCCTGGCGGTGGTGGCCTACGCCTTTAATCCCAGCCCTGGGGGGGAGGGTGGACCGGAGGGGAGTGTAGGTAGGTCTCTGAGTTCAAGGCCAGCCTGGTTCTAGGAAGTGCAAGGCTACACAGAGAAACTGTTTTGAAAAGAAAAAAAAAAAAGCAAGAGCATGCACTGTGTAAAACTATATACAAAGGTTTTAAACTAAGACAAACAGTGGAGAGTAGCCATCCTTTGTTGTAGAATTCAGGGCTTTTTTTTTTTTTTTTGGATAGATTTCTGTTACGAACTAGGAAAGCAAAGACCTGCCCTTTAGTGCTGCAAGCACCAGGAAGATCTGCAGCTAAGTCACACCCTTCTCTTTTCCCTTTTAAGTCAGTTTGATTCTTACACAGTCTCTTCACAGCACACAGTCTCTTCACAGCGGCACTAGCATTAATTCACTGAGCATTTTAGTGTGACTTTACACATACATACACATGTAGAAATCTAGGCTTGTTTTCTGTTGCTTCTATGAAAGGTATACAGTATCAGTTTTTGTGTTAACTCTGAAAGCATGGCCTTAGGTGCCAGCACATCTCCAAGTTAAAGCCTTGATACGCTCTGGTATTCATGAAAATCTGGTAACAGTTAATGTACACTTATGAAATGAGTCTAGCCCTTAGACTAATTCCCTTCATATTAGTATGATGAAGTCTGAGTACAAGTATAGACTTGTGAAAGTGTGGTGACATAGCTTTCATTAAAAGTAGCCCCTCTGTGTTACTCAGTTTCCCAGACTCCTTGATTTCATTTAACTATTCATGAGAAGAGAGGACAGTTGGGATCTCATACTTATAGTAGGTACAACCTAAAAACTTGAGTAATTAAGATGTAAAATTTAAACTGGCTTAAATTAATTTCAGGCAGTAATTTGATGGTTAAATAATAAGCAGTATACTTTTAATTTTCAGGTTAGCAATTACATTAATATATATAACTGAAGTTTCTCTTCACATAGGCATTAACAGATCAACAACAGTTTGATAAAGCTGATGAAATGTATGATAAATGTATTGATTTGGAACCAGATAATGCCACAACTTATGTTCATAAAGGGTATGTATTTTTCTGGTTCTGTTGTTCCAATAAGACACTAAATTTTTTTTACAGTTATAGAATATTTCTTTTAACCTTACAGAAATGATTCCGAGTAGACATATCAATGAATTAATTGATAGATTTCTTACAGTATGTAGATTTTTTAATCTTTGTGCATATGGGGTGTGAGAGGGGGTCAGGTGTCTATGTCAGCTTCCCCAACCAAAAAGGATTCATTTATTAAATAATACTTGAAAACATTGATTGTAGATTTTTCTGTTATACATACAACCTAATGGTGCCATTTAGATAAACATCTCTTATTTTACTTTTCAAATTTACCAATAGTTTGTAAGTTTATAATATTTCTACTATGACTAATTATATGAAACTAGTCATTTTAATTACAGTACATTGTGGAAGACTCTTAGGAATGCAAGTTTGGAGCCAGGCAGTGGTGGAGCACAACTTTAATCCCAGCACTTGGGAGGCAGAGGCAGGTGGTTCCTTGTGAGTTCAAGGCTAGTTTCCTCTACAGGGTGAGTTCCAGGACAGCCAGAACTGTTACTCAGAGAAGCCCTGTCTCAAAAAACAAAAAAGAAAGAAAGAAATGCAAGTTTTATATGTGTTTGTTTGGAGACAGTCTTACTATATAGTCCTGGCTGACTTTGAATGCATAAAGATCACCTCCTTCTGCCTTGTATTGTTGGGATTAAAGTGTATACAATTATGGCCATCTGCAAAACTAATTTGTAATTGTGTGTGTATGTTGTAGCTGAGGCAGAAGGATCTTGAGTTTGAAGCCAACCTTATTTTCCAGGGGACCCAAATTGAGTTCCCAACATCTATGTCATCAGACAACTCCAACTCCAGTGCTTCTGACACCCTCTTCTGACCTCTCCTGCCATACAATCACAGAAACACACATATACAGAAATGGAAAAATGGAAAGGCTATAAAATAAGTGTTATTTTTTAAAATGATTGTATCAAGTTATTAAGAATTTATAATATGTTCAATAAATTGAAAATAATGTAATAATTTTGTTTTTGTAAGGATAAAATAGTTTATATTCTTACTGTAAAGGGAGAAGCCTCAATTTGCAAGACAGTTTTTTTGGCAGTGTGTCTAACATACTTTTTATTCTCATGAAGTGAAACCAGACACAGCTGAGGCCACAGGTTGACTGGTTCCAGGACAAGGGTGGTAGGGAGAGAGGTTAGGGGCTTTGGAAGCAGGTAGATCATTGTTGGTGTTTACAGACAGTCAGAGACAAGAGAGACTGGATCATTACTTTATGATAATCGGTGGCTGTGCACTTCCACATCAGAAGTTGGGGCCCAAAGCTTCCCGGGGTCTTGTTGATTGTCTTCCGCTTTAGTCTTTGCTTTTCTTAGAGAATTAAATTACAAGTTTATTGAGGGCAGAGACCAAATCATACATTTATATTTCTGCCCTTTTTTGCATTTCCAGTTTACTTCAACTTCAGTGGAAGCAAGATTTGGATAAAGGCTTGGAGCTTATCAGCAAAGCTATTGAGATTGACAACAAATGTGATTTTGCATATGAAACCATGGGAACCATTGAAGTGCAGAGGTAACTTGTAGAGTCTATTCTTAGAAATGTAATGAAGCACCGTCGATTTTTGGGTTTTGTTCTCATTACATACTTCTGATTATCAGCCGGTCTTCATTAACTGTTTAAAGCTTGCTGATCTTGGATGCACACTTCCTTAGAAATTAGGAGATTGGGATTGGCCTCATTTCATTATTTTTTTCAGATTAAAAGCTACACTTATAAAAGCTGTCATGCTTATGACTTAGCAAGTGAAACTGGTTCTTTATGTATTGTGTATGATTTCCTCTTTCACTTTTATTGTATCTGTGCGAAGACAAACACCTGAACATGGTTTAGTCAGTGTCAGTAACAGGAAATAGATAGCCAGACTGAAGTGGATTCTGGATCCTACGACAGAGAAGCAACCAGCCAAGAAACTGGGCAAGTTGTAACATCTTCTGAATTTTCATAAAAAAGCTCTGGTTTGATTGGAATTTTTACAATTCTGATTTCTTTATTTGTTTTGTGTAAATATTTACCAAGAGTTGCACTTAAGATCTACATTTAATCTTGGTAGCTATGTATGTGGCAGACTATACCATATCTTAATACTGCTATTTCCTCTAGTACGTATTCTAGACCAAATACTGAACTTGAGTATCTTCCAAATTTTGCTTCTGGTGCCCTTTTAATGATCCCGATACAGGATTAAGAGTATAGATTAATGCTCAGGCTGATTAGACTATCAAGGTCACACTGAGACATTAGTGAGAACAAGATTTGAGTCAGTACTTCTTTGCTGTCAAGGTGACAGATCCCCACCATCACTTGTCAGGAGTCAGCATAAGTCCCCTTAATTCTTATTAGTCCGTTCTCCCTATGGCTCTCTTTCCTCCAAAAGACTGACAAAACATTTGTGGTTCTTGTGATGGCAGGTATATACAAATATCATTTCTTAATTACTAATTTGTTATTGCAAATAAAATAGTGCTTTACTAGAAGAGTGGTTCCTAATTATGGTTGAGCAAAGCTCTGAATTCTTCTTAGATTGATGCCTGTAAAAACACTTGACATTTCATTTCAAGTTTTCATAGACATTGTCTTAAGTGGATGGGGGTTGAGGGAATTTTATGAGTTCAATTGTACTTTAAAAGTCCGTTGGGGATAGAGCTTAGTTGATAGAGTGCTTGCCCAGCATGCCTGAAGTTCTGAGTCCATTCCCCAGCACCACAGCTGGGCATGGGGCAGATTCTGAAAGAACTCTGGACATTGAAGCAGAAGGATCAGACAAACTCAGAGATCTCCTAAGTTACATGGAGAGTTTTAGATAAGGCTGGGCTAGAAATCTTGTCTTGTTAAAAAGAAAGAGTTCATTGTAGGTCCTACTTAAAGCAAATGATTAATACTGTTGGTTCTGTTAATATTTTGTAGCTCTTCTAGCTATTGCAAAAACAGCCCCATATAAACTCCTAAAGTAGTTCATTGTGTTAGTCATATGCTGTAGGAAGTTAAATATGGTTACCTTGGCAGTTTGACGGTTGTATAGTATTAACTTTTGGTTTTAGTTATAGGATTTCACACACGCACATGTGCATGCATGTGTAGTTTTCCTAAACAGCTGTTTCTTAGTAACTGTAAAACCTAGCTACACATAAATGTAAGAGGTGAACTTGGTTAGACATAGCATGTTCATCCATTTATTAGGTATAGGATCTGAAAGATTTCCATCAGTGAGATAGATGGTGCGAACACTCGTCTGCCAAGTATACAAGGATAAGAGGACTCTGGGGAATATTGGGAATAAAGGGGATAATTCTCCTGGGAAGAGGAAGTAGGGTAATATTTTGTATAAAATTGTATTTGAAGTGGGTTCTAGAAGGCAAGGATTTGACCAGAGTTAAGCAGAGGCGATAGTTGGGGATCTTTGTGATCATGGTTGGCTTGATTGAGGAACTGAGATTGACCTGTAACTGCATAGAAGCTCACAGGTTTGAGCATTTGGGGATAGAGATGAGGTAATAGGAGTGTGGACTTACCCAATCCTTGAAGGTCTAGCCATTGAGGGGTGCTAGTGTTCTCTGAGACTGTTGCCATGGGCCTCTCATTTCAGCAGAAACATGGAGACTTCAGGATCCAGGAAGAGTTGTGATTTTTAAATAATAACTGCTCTAGTTTCACTGTATTTAAATGAAGAATACAAAATAATGTGGAATAGTATTTTTTATTTTTATTGAGTTCTACATTTTTCTCTGCTCCTCTTCCTGCCTCTCCCCTCCCTCCTTCAACCCTCCCCCAAAGTCCCCATGCTCCCAATTTACTCAGGAGATCTTGTGTTTTTCTACTTCCCATGTAGATTAGATCTATGTATGTCTCTCTTAGTGTCCTCATTGTTGTCTAGGTTCTCTGGGATCGTGATTTGTAGGTTGTTTTTCTCTGTTTAAAAACCACTGATGAGTGAGTACTGTGATAATTGTCTTTCTGTGTCTGGGTTACTTCACTCAAAATAATGTTTTCTAGCTCCATCCATTTTCCTGCAAAATTCAAGATGTCATTATTTTTTTCTGCTGTGTAGTACTCCATTGTGTAAATGTATCACATATTTCCTTATCCATTCTTCAGTCGAGGGGCATTTAGGTTGTTTCCAGATTCTGGCTATGATAAACAAAGCTGCTATGAACATAGTTGAGCACATGTCCTTGTGGCACGATTGAGCATCCTTTGGATATATACCTAAAAGTGATATTACTGGGTCTTGAGGAAGGTTGTTTCCTAATTTTCTGAGAAATCGCCACACTGACATCCAAAGGGGCTTTACCAGCTTGCATTCCCACCAGTAATGCAGAAGTGTTTTACCCCACAACCTCTCCAGCATAAGTTGTCATCAGTGTTTTTGATCTTGGCCATTCTTACAGGTGTAAGGTGGAATCTCAGAGAGTTGTTTTGATTTGCGTTTCTCTGATGAATAAGGATGTTGAGCATTTCCTTAAGTGTCTTTCAGCCATTTTAGATTGCTCTGTTAAGAGTTCTCTGTTTAGGGCTGTACTCCATTTTTTTTATTGGATTATGTGTTCTTTTGGTGACCAATTTCTTGAATTTTTTGTATATTTTGGAGATCAGACCTCTGTCTAAGGACNGGCTATGCACTTTATGCCCAGGCATTAACAGATCAACAACAGTTTGATAAAGCTGATGAAATGTATGATAAATGTATTGATTTGGAACCAGATAATGCCACAACTTATGTTCATAAAGGTTTACTTCAACTTCAGTGGAAGCAAGATTTGGATAAAGGCTTGGAGCTTATCAGCAAAGCTATTGAGATTGACAACAAATGTGATTTTGCATATGAAACCATGGGAACCATTGAAGTGCAGAGAGGAAACATGGAGAAAGCCATTGACATGTTCAACAAAGCTATCAACCTGGCCAAATCGGAAATGGAGATGGCTCATCTGTATTCACTTTGTGATGCTGCCCATGCCCAGACAGAAGTAGCAAAGAAGTACGGATTAAAACCGCCGACCTTATAAAACCAAGGGGAAAGCAGACGGACTCTTTTTAAAAAAGAAGTTTACCCCTCTTCAACTGAACCCTGAAGATACTGTCATGGCACTGTTGAATGGTGGAACCTAGTATTCCCTTTGTGATGTTGTCATTCATTACATCTGTTTCACGGTTAGGTGTTGTGGGCGTGGCTGTTGAAGGAAGTTTGCAGTCTTGCAGCTTTTATTCCCTGTGCTACAGAAGCTTAGAACATGTTAAAGGGATATTAAAACAAACTTGTAGAATACAAACAGTAATTGGCCATGCAAATAAAAACTTTGATTTGTTGATTTGGTTTTTTTTATATTGGGGTGGGGATTATGTTCTGAATGATTTTCTTTTTATAGCTGTTTGTATAATATATGAGTGTTTTAGTGTGTTGGTCTTTAACATGGTAAGTGCTGTAAAATAGACTTCTTTTATATTCAATTCTTTTTAATTTTTTTGAAGGACGAAAAGCTTCAACATGGTTTTCAGTAAAATTGAAAGACTAAGCTATTGTCAGCATGCTCAGTGCCTCTGATTCTGTATACTTTAGGAAATTATGCAGAAGCAAAATATTCTGATTGATACTCGTACGAGAAGACTATTAATGAGAGGCTGAACAAGGAAGGTAAGATGAAAGAGACGTGTATATAATTGCTTGTGCCTATTCCATAGTAAGTACTATTTAATAGTATGCTTTTTAAGGAGAGTGGGTGTATGTGAGCAACCCACATACAGATGGAGTTCATGTTATGATATATAGGAATATTTAATTAGTTTAAGTTTTCTAGTGACAGAAATATGGTAAGGTTCAAAAAGGATGTCAGTCCTGGAGCCAGAGCGCACTCTTGGAATGACAAGTTCAGTGCTTTGGCTGTGGCTGTATTAACTTAAGGGATGTTGAGCCAGTATTTTCAGAGGTTCGGTATATAGAGTACTTTTTGTATTGAGGCAGGTTTGACCTCTGAGGACTGATGGTCCATTTCCACATCTCCAGGGACACTGACAGCTGACTTTACTTTGGTTGTTCATTTTTATTTGTACCTCATCTCTCTTTGGAAATGCTACGGTTGTGTCCATCACTTTCACAGACTCTTCTTTTGCTTATTTATATGCTGGATTTTCTGGTGTGTGTGTGTGGCTGGGGGCGTGTTCTTGCTGAGTCTGTTTCTAAGATCCATGTAGAGGTTTATTTACGTGAAAAGATTTTTTAAAAAAACAAGTCTGTTAAGGTGTATGGACATGAAGTCTAATTATAGTTTACATTGTTGAGAGTAAAGGAGCATTTTACAGTTTTACACTCTTATTTAAAAGGGTGCTTTATCCCACTGAAACCAAATATGATTTCGCTACAATTGCTGTCTTTTTAGAAACTATTAGAAATGACTGACTCCTCTTACATAGTCTTTGAACAATATTGGTAAGCCTGTGGCTGATTTCAGTGGGGCAGTTAATATGATTTAAGGTGACTGACTGGGATAATGGAAAGTTGGAGCACTCTTTATTTTGTTCTGAAATAATTATCCAGTGATGACAGCCGTATATACAGAATGTCCTACATCTCCGAATGTGACCTCTTTGCTTAAAAAGTTTTTATTTGCATGGCTGTATTTACGTTATACTGACATTTTCTACTCTTCTCCCTTCTTTCTTGGGGCTGGGCAGGAAACACGAAGCATGTGCCATTCAGTACTGTCATTCCAAATACTCACAGACTTTTGCCTGTTGTGAACATATTTGAAACTGCACTGAAAGCTGCATCTGTCTGTATCTTTTCTTTTGTAAATGGCTTCACATGTAAATTCACAAAATAAATACTACATTCAAGCTTTTCTATCTATTCTTGTAGTAGAGAGATAGGTAGTTTGTTCATTTATTAACTTTCAGTCAGTCTCTTGTGTCAAACTAACTTTGGAGATAGGCATATACAAGTTTTTATTGGTGTGATTGGGAAATCCAGTGCAGCAAAGCTCTGGAGAGCAGTAACTGAAGAACCCTCCTTCGTCTTTTATCTCTGTGTTAGACTTGCATAGCAGCCTGGTAGATGATGCTATGGGGCTCACTTCATACGGTTTCTCCAAGAGTGTAATCATAGTTCTCAACCATAGGGAGAACTTGTGAATGGAAGCTAAAGCCATAAATGTCAGAAGACACCAAATAAAGTCTTGGTGACTTTGGGTTTGATAGTTTTTATATACAACAGAAAAAGGACAAACTTCAAAAAGAAACAAGGGAGAACTGGAGAGGTTTGATTCAAGGACTCCACCCATGTGGCGGCTCACAAACTGCCTGTAATTCTATTCTAGGAGACCAGATAACTTGCTTCTGGCCTCAGGCACCAGACACACAGGTGTGCTGCACAAACATGCATGCAGGCAGAATAAATACATAAAAATAGATTTTAAAGGAATAAAAAAAACCTTAACCTTCATGAATATGCACAATGTTTGTTCTTCAAATAATAAATACTTCTTTTAAAAATGAAAATTAGTTAGCATGGTGGCAGAAGCCTGTAATCTCAGCATTCAGAAGGCATTTACAGGAAAATCACATAGCAAGATACAAAATAATGAAATGAGAATGGGTGAGATTGCAACTGTGTGGGAAAGAGCATGTTTAGCATGTGATTAAATACAGATATTTAATCCCCAGTGTGGGAAGGGGTAAATGTCATTCCCTTCCCCCTCAGGATAGGATACTATCAAACAATACTTGGCAAGGAATTTATATCAAAATATATAAGCAACTTAACACTTGGATAAGTAAAGCCATAAATAATGGGCAAAAGGTATCTACTGGTAATTCAACAAAGATACACGTGAAAGGATGTTAGTCATTAAATCAATTTTCTTTCTTTTTCTCATTGTATGAGGCCTACATTTGGAAAGCAACTTTCTAAAATGGGCTCCTTCCACATCAGTTCCAAGGATTGAACTCGGGTTAGCAGGCCTGCAAAGCGAGTTCTTTTACCCACTGAGCCATCTCAGCAGCCCAAGAAATAAATACAGTGAAGAAGCTAGTCATGACATTGTGCCTATAATCCCAGCACTGCAGAGGCTCATGTAAGAATCCCAAGTTCAGGGTCAGTGGAGGCTACATAAGACACCATCTCCAAAAAGGGAAAGCATAAAAATATGACCATACTAAGTGATAATGAGGAAAGGGAGTAGGGGACAGCTAGAACTCATACAGTTGTTGGGAGCTGTGTAAAATGGTATGACCACTTTGGAAGACAGTAACAGATACTTGAGCCCACCATTGCAGTCCTTTAGACACGAAAAGCCTTGTTTCTAACTCTTTGATTGGAAAGCCAGGAAGAACACAAGTCCATCAACAAGGACTAGATCACCGATGCATAGGTCAGATAAACTATCAATGAAAGCACCACGTTGTAATTCACTTTTTGCATAATTCTAGAAAATTCTAAACACTCTATGGGGGTAAAGCTTATCGGTGATTGAATAGCTAGAGAGGTTACAAGATTATAGGGAGGGGTTGAAGACATGGCCCAATGGTTAAGAGTGCTTATTGCTCTCCGTTCTCTGGGAGAGCACCTGAATTCAGCTCCTGTCACCCACAGTGGATAGCTCATGAATACCTCTAACTCCAGCCCTGGGCTTCTGAGAGCACCTGCACATAACGCACACACAGACATGAATAATAAATATTTTTAAAGCTTATAGGGAAACTTCTGGTGGCAGTACACATTCTTGTTTTCTTGACTGATATTTTATAGTTGTATTTGTGTACCAAATATATATTTACCAAATCATATATTTCATTCTTTTAGTCACTTGATGTTACTCTTCTGTGAGTAACCACAATACATACTATATACATGTATACTATATACATATATATGTATAGAACATGGATGTTAAAAGTTTTGGTTTACCAGTATGGTAAATAACCATTATGCATTGAATCAGTCGTGTGTTAGAGCAGTGTTGTACATAAAGGTCACAGAGCCACCTGCACACTATTACTGTTTAGAAGTGGCATGTTAAACTACATTGGTTTATGTGTCTGTGGACTTTTTTTTCTATTTGTCTTATTGGTCTTTTGCTTGTTGGTTTTGATTTTCATTTTTGTAGAGATTTTTTGTTTTTGAAAAAAGAGAACAAGGATGAGTGGGGAAGGGGAAAATATTGTATAAAAATAATTTTAATAAAAATATTTTGAAAATGTCATGTTGATGGGATATTAGCACCATGAAAATCAGTGTTCCCACAAAAGTACATTTTCTCAGACAGTTGAGTATCATACCATGACCAGCTCACCACTAGCTACACATACAAAAATGCTTAATCTTCAGTTTGTATTGTGCAAAAGGATCTTAAGACCGAAATGCCCAAGAATCACCAGCCTAAGTAGTTCTTTATCAGAGGAGCTGGAATATTGTTACCAAGCAGATAAAGAAAAATTTTAATTCAATGAGGAGGTTCTGATACATATCAGTGAAAGAATTAACATGTGTAAGACTGGGATCAATTCCCAGCACTGTCCAAAAAAAAGATTTAGTAAAGTTGATCATCGTATAGTGTATATGAGCATAGAGACATTTTAGGCACAAACTTCAGGGCTTCTTTGCCTCCACTGCATAAAGGTCTGCTCTTTTCTGTTTTGAAATGGGGATTTGCTGCCGAACTTCAGCCAGCCTCTTCAGGTCTGCAAAAACAGGAACATGCATGATGAACTGGTTACTAATCAATGAGATTTCTTCGGCAAACTAAAAAGTGAATCAGCAACATTGGCCTTGTCTGGATGCTGTTGACCTGGCATTGGTCTTGGAGTCAATTCAAAGAAAGCCCAGGGAGACAGCCCCAGAGCTCGTCCCTCAGAACCAGCTGCAGCGTGTGGCCTCAGCTGTGGAGACACCAGAAACCTGGACCACAGCTGTGCAGGTCTTACCTATGTCTGAGTACAGGATCATTTCCTCAGTGCCAGCTTTGGTTAGGACCTGTCCCCTGGAGGAGATTGAGAATAGATTGAGATTCAGACACCAGCTGATAATGAAGTTCTCAATATTTTCCTCTGTCTAACAAGAGATTCTAAGATCTAAAACAAGAAAACAGTATGAATTCAGGGTCTATTATATGGTGAACTTGTGGCAGGCACATCCTGTGGAAATAAAGAGCCCTGTGAGGCTTAGTGAGGAAAGTATGGAATGTATTTAATAAACTGCACTGCTAGAAAACAATAACTAGTCTATGATTATAAGTGGGAGAAGAGCTACCAGTAACCAACAGGAACTGCCAAGGAGGGTCTCCATCAGTTCCTCTTGCCCTCCCAGCTGCTGCCACACCTGACAGCAGTGTGGCTGGGCCTGGTCTACTAGGGTTCTCAACCTATAGGTAGGTCGTTAGCCCAAGGGTTACCTAAGACAATAGGAAAACAGATATAATTAGTTATTAAGTAGTAATGAAAATGATTTTATGGTTGGGTCACCACAACATGAGGAATTAAGTCTCAGTATTAGGAACATTGAGAAACCACTGTACTAGCACCTCTACCCTGTGGCTGAGATCCCTGACTTCCTATACTAATGAGTTTCGGTTTCAGATTGGAGGGAAAGACTAGCCCACAAAAGTGGTAAGGGTAGGCCAGATGGTGGCACATGCCTTTAATCCTAGCACTCAGGAGGCAGAGGCAGGCAGATCTCTGAGTTTGGGGCAGCCTGCAAGAGCTAGTCCAGAACAGGTTCCAAGAGCTTCTGAGAAACCCTGTCTTGAAACCCCCTCCCTCCACCAAAGAAAGTGGTAAGGGTCTATATGCTAGCAGGAACAACAGCCCTTCAAAAGACCAGGGGAAGGCTAATCCTGAAAACTATTCCCAGTATCCAGCCTTTTGGCCCAGCTCAGGGGCTCAAAAACACATCTAGAGAAACGATTTATTTGCAAAATATTATGTCATAACAAACCACCTGGGATCACTGACTGTACTTACCAGATAGCCACAAACTCCTGGAAAGGGTGAACTACCAATACATTAATGTCATTTGGTTAAGTCCTTTGTTCTAACTCCCACCTACCTGCCCTGCCAAATTCAAAGTTCTTTCTCTATGTAACTCCCGGCATCTATCACCTCACTGTTGGCATAGGCCTGGGGCACCAAAACCCTTCAGAAGAAATTAAAGGGTAGAACACAGGAGAACTGGTTGTAGAGCTGTCACCAGCATCTAGACAGGAACACGACAGAAGCCAATCTGACCCAGTTCTCCAATGCCCTTAAACCCTGGTGTGTGCAACTTCAGAGAATCAGTCGTCAGTCATATTGTGCAAAGCCTCTACACAGCACACTGGGAGAATCCTCTGGGACCCCCTGGGGATACTTAAACTCTTGCTTTGCTGACTGGTCTATCTATTCTGAAATTGCAGAACTGCTTTCGTGTGTGAGTACATACACAGAAGTACCATAGACTAAAGCCAGCTTTTGACATCCAGAGTTGTAGTAAGGTCACATGTGAGTTGAAATCCTATGTCTATTTTTTATTTTGGTTTTTCGAGACAGGGTTTCTCTGTGGTTTTGGAGCCTGTCCTGGAACTAGCTCTTGTAGACCAGGCCTGCCTCTGCCTCCCAAGTCCTGGGATTAAAGGCGTGCGCCACCACCACCGGCGAAATCCTATGTCTAAACATACACTGTAATCTTACACCTGCAGTTACCGACCATGTGAGTTGTCCATGGGGAAACAACCGTGCTAATGGGCAGGTGTGTTATGTTCATATAATGTTCACAGGGGACAGACCATTAGTTTCCTCTAACCCAATGGTTCTCAACCTTCCTAATGTTGCAGCCCCTTAATATGGTTCCTTATGTTATGGTGACCCCCAGCCATAAAACTTTTTTGTTGCTATTTCATAATTGTAATTTTACTCCTGTTAGGAATCATTAATAATGTAAATATCTGGCATACAGGGTATCTGATATGAGACCCTGTAAAAGCATCGAGACTCACAGATTGAGAGTCATTGCTTTACCTCATTCCTGTCTAATCATTACATGGGGAGTGATGTTTTTGCCTAGTTTCTCATTCCTATCGTAAGACCAGTCATTCAGCCTAAATTTTAGCTAAAAGCTAACTAAGAATTCTGGAATCTCTTACTAAACCAACTGCCTACCCCACTGCTGCTGCCAAGACAAGCAGAAGGGGACAAAGGCCAAGGACTCGATCTGGCAAGCAGGATGGTTTCTTTCTCACGTGGAGGGCAAGTGAGAGCCTCCCTCATACCCGGTGGAGTATGTGTACAAGTGACAGCAGTTGCAGGGGAGGGGATCCTGTGTCATCGTTCAACTTCCAGCTGAGCTCAGCCTAAAACACACTCACCAAGGATCCACAACAGTGCTGTGTCCCCAGGCCACATACGAGGCTTTGTCATCCCGGGCAGGAGAGGCTGTAGCCACGTACACCTGATTATCAACAGCCCTGTATTCAGCAGACAGAAAGCAAATACCTTACACATTGTAGACCTGCAATATGTTTCTACCCAAGTGTATGCAGTTATTTTTTAAAAAAGACAAACAAAAAAACACTAGCAGAAAACACAGGAAAAGGCTTCTGGACCTTAGAATGAGCAATAATTTTGGGGAATAAGACACAAACACAAAACTAGGCACATGAGATTATGTCAAAAGAAGATGCTTCTATACAGCAAATGAAGGTACCAAGAATGGAAAGAAACCCTCTAGAATGAAGAAATATATACAAATACGTAATAACAACTCTTAACAATATCACAAGATAACCCAGTCTGAAAATGGCAAAAAAAAAAAAAAAAAAAAAAAAATCAAAGCATGGTGAAGCATGTCTAATGCCACTAGTCGGGAGGCTGAAGCTAAGTCAGCCTGGGCTACTTACTGGGAGAGCAACAGAGCTAACTAGGTATTAAAAAGAAGCCCACAAATGGTGTTAAAATTCGGAGCCTGAATGTCCACCACAGGGCCATCTGACCTCAGCCCACAGCTGGGAAGGGAGGTGTGTAACTTATAGGAAGTGAGAGGCCCTTGAAAAGCATGTGGACTCCAGCCCTGCCTCTTTTTTTTCTGCCTGGGAAAAAAAGGCCTCCACGACACTCTAGCCAAGTGTGAAATGAAACCTCTGCACGTAGAACCAAGATAAACTTCCCATCCTACGTCACCATGATAGACAGCTGACAAACACAAATGGCCAACATAAATATTTTAAATGCTCACTATCACTAGCCATCAGGCAAACGCAACTCAAAACCACGGTGACCATGCCTCACTCTAGTTCCAATGGCTCATATCAAGAAGCCTAAGGGTAATAAATCCCGGAGAGAGTGTGGGGAAGAAAGCCACTGGTGGGACTGTGAGTTAGTACAGCCATTGTGGAAACACTAGTTTCCCCCAAAGTTAAAGACAACATGTGCTCCGGAAATCCTACTAAAAGTTATAAATCCAAGCAAAACAGAACAGCACATGAAAAGAAACCATCTGAACCCCAGTATGCTGGGCTATTCACCACAGCCAAGAAATAGGAATACCCTGTGTCTTAGCTGACCTATGTACAACAGAATGGCATTAGCCATTGCAAATGCATGGAACTGGAGGTCACAAGGCTGGTGAAATAGTCCAGGCACACACGTGTGCACACGCACATACACAAACACAAAGGAAAAGAGAAAAAGGCACATGTACAATCTAAAACTGATCTTATAAGCCAGGAATGATGATGGTGCCATGGCCCTTTAACCCTAGCATCTCTTGAGGGCACTGCTAATGGCATTGGAGTTGGTACCCAGCAGAGCTCTCTGAAGATTCACCTGTTCTAAGTGCATTTTTTTTTTTTTTGGTTTTTCAAGACAGGGTTTCTCTGTGGCTTTGGAGCCTGTCCTGGAACTAGCTCTGTAGACCAGGCTGGTCTCGAACTCACAGAGATCCGCCTGCCTCTGCCTCCCGAGTGCTGGGATTAAAGGCGTGCGCCACCATCGCCCGGCATTTGGATGCCAGGGCTGGCTGTGTCAAGGGCAGAATTGCATTTAAGGCTGATACTTCCATCAGCAGTGAGATGCTTGAGTCCTTTCTTACCGGGCTCGCTGGAGCAACTCCCAGTGGGCTGGTCCAGTGGTCAAATTGAATGCTCCAGGGTACACCAAGAGCTGACAGCCTCCAGGCGTGAAAGACAAAAAGCAATGGTGAACACTTGAGGACTCTGGTCCCTCCCTTTATTCCTTATCCAGCAGAGCCAAACAAACCTTTCCATATACAGAAAGAGGTCAGTCTGTAAAAGAGCCAAATACGGCTCTGAAGTATAGAGCTATTCCTATAAAGTACAGCCGGGAGAAAACTAAGATGATGACTGACGTCAGAACTTGTGCCTTCTGTTTTAAAAAGTAGAGCTGTAATCAACATGTTGCTCAACACCAAAAGGTCAGCACCACATAGTGGAGAACTGTGTGACGTGATCTTCCGACTGACTGGAACAATACAGCTCCAGACGCTGTGAAGCCCAGAACGCACACACCTCATCTGCTAAGCAGCTCTCGGATCATCCAGACCAAGGCACTTAGTTAGGTGCCAACGGTTTCAGCCTAGTAACCCCCAGGCTACTGGGAAGTGCTGCACACTCTGAGACGTGCTTTGTAAGTTTCTCCTTAATCCTCCCTCGGAGCAGTTCGGAGTGATCTAGAACCCACACCTCTTCAGAGAGGGAAAATGATTGATCAAAGTGCTGTGCCGACTAAGGGCAAGAAGTGAGAACCAGAACTCGGGTCTCCTGACTTGGCTCATTGAGTACTGAAATCCGAGAGAGCACAGACCACTGCTCCATTTCCAGTGGGCTCCACATAACAACACAGTGATAGGAGAGATTCAAAGTGCAGAGAGGATATTCGGGAGCAAGCTTCTGCCTTAGCTACCCAGTGTATGAGGTCACGCCCCCTCAAACCATATCGTCAGCGGAAGTCTGTTTAGCAAACTGGTGTGAAGAGCTGGCCATGAATACATTAACACTCTACATCTGAGATTTTGGGCATTTGTCCAAATGTTCTGTGATTTTCTTTTTTGGGCAATTTTCTGTTAAGGGCTCCCTTCTTGCCACAGGATCCCAGAATCAGACCTCCCAGGAGCTTCCTAACCGTGTGTAGTATTGTCTCACCTCTCTGCGCGTAGATCTGTGCCAGCTCGGCAAAGCGCATATCGTAGCAGATGCCCAGGCCCACTCTGCAGTAAGCTGTTTCCAAACAGAAGATGCACACATGAGAAGTGAGTCTCCTGTAGCATGGGGCAGCAGGGTAAACCTCTGATCACAGAACACTGACAGGGGAAGAAACACAGGACTCCTACACAGAGACCATTTGTATGTTCAACCCTACTGGGACATCATCTCAGGCCAGCTGTGGGAAGTTCCTTGTGAGTAATCCACATTATCTAAGTAGGGTGTATCAATCGTGGCCCAACAAGAACACTCTGGATGCTATGGTCAGGCAGCCGTAACCCAATGGAAGAGAAGTATCATGTCAAAATGGGTTTCCATTCTGTTCAAACTTTCTAGACTGTTTGCTTTCCTCCATTCTGAACTTCTAGTAAAGCAATAGGAAAGAGTTGGGGACAGACATAAAAGGAAAAGTACTTGCTCTTTTCTGGGATTACTACTAGAAGAGGCAAATTTATGTGGTACGTACGAGTATCAAATGTGGAGAGACTATCACCAGGACTCAATGTTTTAGATTCTTGAAATGTAATTTTCCCAGGAACATCGATGTCAAACAGATGGATCTGCATCATACATAATCGATTGGTTATTACCCCTTTCCACAGGCCTCCCTGCAGCAGCGGCTCAGATATGGAAATACTCAAGACTGACAATACAAACATCTCCCAGTCTGCCCACACTGCCCTACCAGCTGCCTGACATCCAAGCCCCATCTTATTGCTGTGTGAGATTTCAGGCATGGTATTAAATAATAAGTTTAAGTAATCTTGTAGTTAAATAATAGCATTAAATCCTCTTGTTTCCAGTCTCGGAAGGAAGAGGTTTCCGATCTTACTATTCTATACTACTCTATTTACAGGGAATGGGGAAATGGTGTCTGGTTTGTAACCTGCTTTCCGCAGCTGCGGAAGCTGTGCAGGCTCCTCATGGGCTGTAATGTGTTGCTCTTACTCACTCTAAAGGCTAAGGAAGATTTCCCAGAATCAGAATTAAACTGACAAAACTGGCAAAAGAGGAAAAGACATTTGGGAGGCAGAGACAGCTGTATGTCTGTAAGTTTGAGGCCAGCCTGGTCTACAAAAATAGCCAGGGCTATGTAGAGACCCTGTATCAAAACAAAACAAAACAAAACAAAACACCAACGACAAAGAAAACAAAAAGAATGAGCAGCATTTAAAAACAGGTAAGCGGGATGATGGCACATACTATAACTAAGAACTTATCCTAGAACTAAGGATGCTCAGACATGGGGATTGCCACAAGTTTGAGGCCAGTCTGGACCACTTTAATTTAATTTAATTTAAAGCCAGCCTAGTTACAAAGAAAGATTTTGTCTGAAAACAAAAATAAGATCCAGGTAAAACTTTACAAAGCAAAGTCAGTAATGCATCTCCTCCAAATAAAGTCTTTTTTGTTTTTGTCCTCCCCAAGACAAGGTTTCTCTGTGTAGTCCTGGTTGTCCTGGAACTTGCTCTATAGACCAGGCTGGCCTCAAACTCAGAGATCCGCCTGCCTCTGCCTCCCAAGATCTGGGATTAAAGGCGTGCGCCACCATCACCTGGCTAAAATGAGCTTTTCCCCAGCAGAGCAAATGTGGCTTGATATCAGAAAATCAACTGATGTAATTCATTACATTAGCAAAAGGAACAGGCATAGGACCCCAAGGATGTCTGCTGAGTGGTGTTAGTAAACTTACGCTGAGGGGAGGTGGCAGACAGTGACTGAACTGTTGCCAAGCCTCACCCAGGCTACGAAAGCACTCCAGCACTGAGGGACCTCCAGCCTGTAACTGGTGAACGTCTCCAACAACCATGACTTTAAAAAAACAAGACAGCAGGACTCTTCTCATCTAATAGTCATACTAAACAACCCTAAAACAACCATCATATTCGGGGCACAATGGCGAACGTGTGCACCCCGGTGTGGGAAATGAGAAAAGCACACCTATTATTTAACGGTATTCCTGAGATCCCACATGAAGCAACAAGAAGAAGGACCGAAATATGGAAGCAGGGGAAAGAGAGGATGGAGCTGTTTTTCTCAGATTATATAATCGAAATTAAATGAGGAACACTGATGAGTAAGTTCAGCAACGTTGCTACATATAAACCAGTAGTCTAAAGATGAATTATAATTTCTACATCCTAGCAAGAAACAGAAAATGAAAGGTGATAAGATTTGTGCACCCTCTACTGACCTTCCTGTGCTTTACCAATAAACTCCCATCAGGCCCAAACACAGCACAGGTGTTATACAGCTTCCCAGCATCCTCTTCAGGGATGGAGCCTTTCCTCGAGAGAAATACATAGTCACGCCAAACGGTAACAAAAAGGAACAGGCCAATAGCTTTGTGATACTAAGTAAACACCTAGGAAACAGGCATTTGGGTCCAGTAACTAAGCATTCTTTTCCCCCTTGATATTCTTTCGGGGATTAAACTCCAAATTATTGATAATCTATAATTAGGCCAGATGTCAGAGGACGGTTTAAAAAATAACCAAACTGCCCCTGAAATTCAACCACGGCATTGTGCAACAGTTAATATGTAACGTCAGAGCAAAATCAGGAGCGCCCCATTGCTCAAATTCATCATCTTTCAACAGCACTGAATCCTGAGGCCCCAGGATAAAGTTAAGACCCAAGCCTTTCCGCATCACAGAACCGATTCCACACACACCTGTGCGCTGACACCACCTGTTCAATTACCCTGAATCAGCACACAGAACAGAGGTGAGGTCTCTCTGGCCACACCGTTTCTAGGCATTCTGTTTACAGGGGAACTCATCAGGACCGGGTCGGTGTGATTCTTCCTATGCTGTCTACTAGGACTCTTGCATACATAACTAACTTAACTCCCCGTTGAAGTACAGCCATCTCTGGTCGAGGAGATTAATCTAAGTGGGGGAATTCTGCTCATAACCATGCTGAACTTGCAGTTTTCACACTTTAGTGCATCCTGAAGTGTATCCCTAGCTGATCTTGAATTTACCATCCTTCTGCCTCTGCTTTCCAAGGGCTGAAATGTGTTAGTTTAGATGTAACAAACGTCACCCTAATGCTTTTACTGTTTACATGTTACACCACAGGGAAGAAGTTACCTCCGATGAGATAAATGCCATTCTCCTTTGCTGCTTCCGCAAGCTTCTGGGTGGACTCGCCAGGAATCTTCTCTGCGTATTCTGGAAAGTAGTTTGTTCCATACGGAGAATTAAAGCACTCCTGGGTTAGTGTTAGAGGAGAAAAGGGGCAAAGCGTTTAAAATTCTGTGGAAAGTGGAAACGCGGAGCTTCCAACTCTTGTCCGGTGTGAGCCAGTTAAAACACAATCAGGAAAAGGCCTAGGGCTAAACAACGTACAATCAAAGGCAGACAGGCAATTAATTACCCCCAGGGAGGACAGAGGAAAGAAATCATTCTAGTGACCCTGGCCAGTTCCTGGGCATCCAGGCACACTATAAATCAGGTCTATTCAGTGATTTTGAATACTGAGATGAATTCTGGAGTTCAAAATTATACTGATTACATAAAGCAACAAAACTTATGCATAAAAAGTTCGGAAAGCCACAGAAGTGCAGCGGCTTCAGTAACTGCACCAAGCTGTCCCTAATCCCGCTTTGGCGCTATCCTTTGATCCTTGGTGTCCCTTACGGACGGGAAAAGTGGATGAGGATGAAACAAAGACAGGACTAGGTCACAGACACCAAGAAAGACAACAACAACACACACACACACACACACACACACACACACACACACACATAACGTGCGTCTGCCTTCAACAGTTCTCTGACACCTTTAATCCCAGCACTCAGGAGGCAGAGGCAGGTGGATCTCTGAGTTCAAGGCCAGTGTGATCTACAGAGAGAGTTCAGGACAGCCAAGGCTACACAAAGAAACGAAAAAAGGGAGGAAGGAGGGCGGGCGGGAGGGAGGGAGGGAGAACTGAATTGGTCCTACAGAATGACATCAAAGACTGACTTCTGGTCTCTCAGGGCGTGCACACACACACACACAATTAACAAGATTCCCTTTGTTAAAGATTACTGCTTATCCAGGAACTCCAAAGCTGACCCTGTACTGACCACCAAATTGGATACAATCTTCAACTAAAGCCAAAACAATTTTTCAAAACAATGCCAAAACAACATGGTCTGACCTTAAACATGACGACAGAAAGCTTTAACTATGTAAGGAACAAAGTCGGCATACAGGCCCTGAAAGTGTTATCTTTAGATCATTTCCTCAAACCTTGTTTTCCTCATCTGAACATAGTAGGTGATCCTGTTCTAACTGTAACAATGTTAGACATCTCAGGATAAAGATCTCTGCTCGTCTTTGTGACAGAGGAGACACACACAGAACAAGACATGGTTGGAGCTGGGGCACACGAGGACCACCACCACCGCTGGCAAACACCACTGAGGCAGGTCCACAGCTCCTAAAAAAGGCCGGCTGTCCCCATACTTACGGGCAGGGAGACTACTTTGGCACCTTGTTTTGCTGCCTCCCGTACTAGGCTACAAGCCCGGGAAACGTTATCTGATTTAATGGCAGAAACGTGAAGCTGGATGAGGGCCAATCGAAAAGCTGAGGACAAAGACAGAAGGAGACGGTCATCAGATCTGCCCACTTTGTTCAGCCAGACCCAGGATTCTCAAACAGGGCGTCTGGCAATGTTTGGACATGGTTCTGATCGTCACAACTACTGAAAATCTAAAGGACAGATCACACTGACAAAACCTGGCTTCTGATGAAGGCCAAAATGATCGTTTAAAGTATAAAAACTACGATCTCTCATTTTTTTTTATTTATCCTAAATATATATGGTTAGAAGCTACATTTAGCCCTGAATATCTCTTGCTGAACAGTGCCAGATCTGAATTAAAAGAAACCAAAACCCGCCATTACTTTCAGGTTAACACACCTTGAGCTGTGACAACCACAGTTCACACAAAGTCACTGAGGTCTTCCTAAACCTAGGAAGCTGGCTGTCTATGCTTCTGAAGGGAGGCTACAACTCACTTCGGTTTTGCTTCTATCGTCCACTCTCCCACAAGTCACTCTAGGGACAAGGGCCCCAGCCAGGCTTGGGGCTGGTGGAAAGCGCCCTCTGCAGGCTGGAGCAGGGAAAACCCTCCACTGGGGTCCTCCACTTATTGCTTCACTTTCTCAAGGAGCGATAATGGCTTTGGAGGTCCCTGGCAGCCCTAATAATCTTCATAAATTTTCAAGAACGATGACCCAAGGGGAGGGACGCAAAACACCGCGAGTGAAGGGCCCAATGTGGGAACCACATTTAAATGAGCACGCCGGGTCATGGCACCAATAAACACAGCAGTGGGAAGTCTGCACCAAGTCACTGGACTCAGTGGCTCATGAAGCTAACATATGAACTGTGAACTGAGATGCGACTAGCCATCCTGCTAGGCGAAGGAATTCGGGCCACTAAATCTGAAAGCATCACCCACCCCACAGCTCTGGGCTCCCACGGGGCAGGACGCCTGGCCCGGAGGCCTGTGCTCGCACGGCTCGCGGCCTCACTACCCCGGGCTTCCCCGAGCAGCCCCGGCTCCGAGCCGAGGACACCCGAGTGCCGGTGGCTCAGGCGGGCCGGGGGACGCGAGGGCCCAGCCGGCTCTTCTGCACCGCCGCACCGAAGCCTCGGCTCCTGCGGGGAGCTCGACGACTAGGCCGCGAGCCACTTACTAGCCATAGCTCTTCTTCGGAGCACCAGGAGCGACGGACGGGAGGCGACCAGTCAATCCCTTGGCCGAGCGTGGGAGGCGGGGCTGAGCAGCGTGCAGAAGGGGCGTGGCCAAGAGCTGGGCCAGGGGCGGGGCCTCGTTGAGTTTGGTGCCCTAGGTGTTTGGCTTTGCTGTTGTTTTGGGCTCTGTTGTTAGGCTGGTAAGGACCGGGCTTGAACATGTTCAGCACCTGTCTACCGCTGAACTACATCTCGGCTCTGCACTAAAAATGGCTCACTCTTTGCGCTAGAATACATCAAAAAGAAAGATATAATTAGAAATTCTTTAAATAGGACCTCCAGAACCTAGGGCAAAGAGGAGGGGCCTACATTATAGTGCTGGGCCATAAATGGTTAAGGAGTGGTCCCTTTTGGGTAGAAAGACTCTTTATGTGGCAAAAAGAACTGAAATTTCAGGTTGGATCACAGCAGTGGCCGAGGTAATGACTGCTACCTGCTGTCAGGCTTAAGGAGGTGCACCTGGTTGGTTTAAGCTAACTGGACTTTAGAAGCTTGCTCCAAGGAGCCGGAAGAGATGGAGAGTTGGTGCTAGGCGGTATTCTAAGACTTGACGTTTGTATTTATTATTTAATTCGCTGTTTTTTTTTTAATATCACCACACAGGGGTTCTTAAGATTTATTTGTGTACAGTTGTTCGGCCTGCAGGCCTAAAGAGGGCACCAGATCTTATCATAGATGGTTGTGAGCCACTATGTAGTTGCTGGGAAATTGAACTCAGGACCTCTGGAAGTACAGTCAGTGCTCTTAACCGCTGAGCCTTCTCTCCAGCCCCATCTCTGTTTGTTTCCATTTTTTTGGGGCTCTTCTGCTTTTCAGACAGGGTCTCCTGTAACCCAGGCCTTTTAATTTACTATGTACCTTAGAGCCGCCTTGACTCTTTCTCCTCATGCTCCAGCTTCTGAATGCAGGGACTGAGTAGTGTACCTCATCCAGCTACACCGCTTTCTAATGTTTCCAGTGGTCAGGGGCAAAGTACGTGCCTTGTCACATTTGCAGAGCGTGGAAGCAAGAGGATTATGGAGCTGGGACAAGACAGAAACAACAGAAAGCCTGAAGATCAAATCCCCCTAAAGAAAACTTGGCCAAAGAGCATCCAGTGGGGGCTGAGCTTTTACAAACTTTGGGGTGTGGTATCTCTGGGGGAAAAGAACGAACCAGAAACAGCTGTTTAAAAGGGTCAATGCATGGGTTGGAGAGATGGCTCAGTGGTTAAGAGCACTTACTGCTCCAGTTTAGTTCCCAGCACCCACATCATATCTCAAAGGGCTCACAGAATCATCTTTTACATCTCTGTTAAGAACCTGGAGACACTATGGAAGACAGGTAAAGAATTATGAGCTGGAAGAAGGTGTGTGTGAGTGGGTTGCAGTATTGCCTTATTTCATCCGATATAACATTCACCCCATCTCCATCTTGCACTAGAAAATGCATTGACCTGGTTAGCCATGACAACTATTCCAGAGAAAGCCAGGTCTACAGAGATGGATCTTTAAAGGGAAAGTATCAGCTTAGTAACCCCAAGGCCAAGTTCTCTGCACAAGGAGATTTATTTGGGCCAGAGGGACAGAGGGCAGGGAATAAGAGTGAAACACCAGAGACAGAGGATGAGGGAGAAGGGAAAGAGAACAAGGGAAAGGGGGCAGGAGTATTTGTTCCAGAGGGACAAAGGACTGCCTCTGGGTAGAGGAGACAGATGTGGTGCCCAGATGAATGGCAGTTTGTAAAAATACAAGGGAAAAGCCTGTGTTAGGGTGAGATGTTTAATTTTAATTTGGCATGTTAATGAGGTGAGCCAGAGGGGGCTTTTGATTGGTGAATTTCAGTACTTGAAGTGCTGAACCTTGGTAGTCAAATTAGCCTCATGAGGAGGAAGTGGCCATTTTAGGAATGTAATCTAACTTTTTTTTTTTTTTTTTTTAGCAAAGCAGGAATGGGGGAGAAGGACAAGGTCTGCCAGAGCAACATCCACCAAGGCCAAACTGGCCATAGTCCCTTTAGATCTACTGATCTGTCCCAGTAAAGAGAGGAGGAAAGGGTGCAGGGCCATCACTTCCTGAGCTCGAGGGATCCTCCTGCCTCTGTCTTCTTTTTTTTTAACCCCAGTACCCAAATAATGTTATTAGTTTTAAAATACCCAGGGGACATGAACGGAAATAGGAATATAGCAGAAATGTTTAATCTGCACATAAGACACAAATAAAAACGGCCTTGAGAACAGAAGTTTTGAGCAAACTGTATCAGTTTATTTACAGGTGTGATTTATAAACAGTAACACAAACATCTTTACATTAATATTATGAAAAAAGTCCCACAGCTGAGATGGTTGAAAAATGAGACTTCAGGACATTTCAAAGAGGGTGTCAAGAAAACGGAAAACTGCAATACAACAGTTGGGGGAGTGTTATGAATATCAAGTACTGCACAGGTGCAATTTCATGCAAATGTCTTCAACCACTCAAATAAATTGTTCATATTTAGATATTAGGATAAAGTTTTTAATTGTGTTATCTTTATTTCACTTGATTTCCATTAAGCAAATTAAAATAACTGGCTACTAGTGGGGCACATCTGGATATTTCTATCAACCAACCCCTTAGAGAGCATCTATTACATTTTATAACATGGCAGGTTATAGTTACTATTTTTCAAACAGATTTTATGAAAATCATCCCATGGTCCCAAAGCTGTTTCTGGATCCCTCATCGCATGTGACTGATATGGGCCACAGAGATGAATCTGAGCAAGCGGCAAAACAGCTGCCCCAGCTGTGCCGGGATAAAGAATACAAATAGTTCCAACTACTGAAATTTTACTGAGAAGACAAAAATCAAAAGAAAATATTTAGAGAGTGATAGAAAAACACCGAAATTTCTATGGCTCGCTGATTATCTGTCTTTTAACTGGACGTCACTGTGGTCACGGATGTTCATCTCATGACATAAACTGAAATATCCTGGACCAAATGGACCAAGTAATAAAGGCCAATGACATTTTTACAGATACAATCTTGTCCCCAAATGCTAATCTGAACCTTAACATGCCTACTTACTTCTGATCCTGTTAACTGTTTCTTAGCAACCACTGGGAAGGAGATTAGAGTCTGTGAGGCAATTAGTCACCAAATAATCCCCACTGGCGTGGAGAAGCGAGACTGAGGCTGCAGGGCTTATAGAGCTATGGGCTCTGTTTTGAGCTGGCTATGATCTCCATCCATTCCATGAAGCAGACTTCAGTCTTTTTAAGAATAGAAACAGTCAGTTAATCATTCCTCTATACTTTTAATTTTCCCATATTGCTCTTTGTAGCAAGACCCAATGTCGCAATTAACTCTCTAAATTTCAGTGAAGACATTGCAAATATGGATGTGTACGGCTGTTTCCAAACCTGAAAAGGATGCATGCCTCTTAAAACAGCTCTTCAAAACAGAACTGCATTCTGTGCCCCGATCCGTAGGGCACAAGGCCAGTTACTTCAAAGTCATTTAATAACTGACCTTTATAATAAATCATCTTATAAAACCAAAGATGCAAAAGAAATTTTTAAAAAAGTGTACCCATCCCAAGATTGATTACAGTAATTTGCCTTTGACCCCTCTACTCAGGCACCCCATGAGCAAATGAAAGGTCTCTGAGGGTATTGAGTCAGGAAATATATTTTCATGTTTCTCTTGGTTGCCTTAATTTCACTTAAATAGCTTTCTTTTACATTAGCTTTCCAAAGCGTCCAACACTTTCATGATCTGCTGCTTTATGGCTCTGGTAGCATCTCCTGCATTCGGAATCAAATACCTATGGGAGAAAAGACACAGCTATGTATTAATACAGCACCTCCGCTTCAGGGTCTGCTGAGAGGTCACCTCTGATGAGGAGCTTGCCTTGATCCCCGATGCTTGCAGAGATGCCCTCCTGTGTACTCCCACAAACTTGCCTCAACAGATAAGCAAAACGTTATTTGAAAATCTAAAAGTCAAAGTGATATGGTTTTTCATATAAGAATCTCTGAACTGCCAATAAGTATATATAATGTCCAAATGGAACATAGGTAAAATATTACACTTGCTGTGGTGATTTGAAGGAAAATGGTGAACAAAAGGAGTGCCCTTGTTGGAGTAGGTAAGCCCTTGTTGGAGGAAGTGTGTCACTATGGGGGTGGGCTTTGAGAACTCCTATGCTCAAGCTACTCCCAGTGTCGCAGTTTACTTCCTGTTGCCTGCAGATCAAGAGGTAGAACTCTCAGTTCCTTCTCCAGCACCATGTCTGCCTGTGCCACTATGTCCTTCTGTGAAGATAATGGGCTAAACCTCTGAAATTGTAAGCTATCCCAATTAAATGTTTTCCTTATAAGAGTTGTCATGGTCATGGTGTCTCTTCACAGCAATAGAAGCCCTAAGCCCTAAGATGTAATTTAATCAGTTACAATTTGATGACTTTCAATTCCAAAGAAAATGACGACTCTGACCTTAAGCAAATTAAGCTGTCTAAAACAGATTCAAACCACCTCAGCTTACATTTTGATGATGTAAGCTAATGAAAATAAAATACCAACTTAGCATTCTAGGACCAATCTAGTTCACTGGAAATCAGAACATAGTGTAGCACTTGTATAGCACGTTTACTAAAAGTAGTCAATTTATGTATGTGCATGTGTGTATACACACGTGGGTAGACATGTGTGCATGTGTGTGTCTGTGTACGCAGAAACAGAAGAGGGTACGAGATGTCCTGCAGGCGGAGGTACAGCATCTGTGAACTGCTGGACATGGCTTCTGGGTGCTGGGACCTGAGCTCTAGGCCTCAAGCCCAGAGCAGAGTGTGTACCATTGCCTTATTTCTTATTGTTTTATTTTTATGTTACACTTACTTATTTTGTGTATGGGGGGTGCTCATGCCATGCAGTGTTAAGTGGAGGTCAGGAGAGTTGGTTCTCTCCCTCTACCATGTAGATCTCAGGGATTTCACTCAGTTGCCAGGCTTGGCAACAAGTGCCTTCATCTGCTCGGCCATCTCTCTCAACCTCTAGATTATTTTTAAGGATCCTGGTGCCAACAAGTTTTTGAAATTTGCTACAGCATTAGTGAAATCATGCACCAAAGTTGAAGCCAAATATGAACAAGTATTAGGAAGAAGACAACAAAGGGTACTGTCCCTAAAGGGGAGGGCTTCAGGGTCCTATTCCAACACCCACTCACCAAAATCAAGAAGGAAACTGTTTAATGACTTGTATTCATTCAGATCTTATAAAAAAAAAACTTACCTTTCAATAGCCAGGATTTCTATCCCAGAAGCACTGCTGTTTCCATACTTGAAGGTAATCAGCTCAGGATGTTTTTTTTTGGAGGTAATTTTAACTACAGAATTTAGTGCTTGTCGGGACTGGATGTAAGCCAGTCCTTTCCGAGAAAGAATCTCCCGTAAGCAGTACATATGTGTTGCAGTAACCAACAGGTGACTTGAAAAACAGAAGGTTTAAATGAATGTGATTCAAAGCAGTCATGTTATTTCAACAGCTCCAATTATAAGGAAATTCAACTTTCTTGAACTTATTTCTGAGTTATCTATGAAGCTATTCTACAAACAAGCTACATATTTTTAAGTTCATGCAAAATTGTTGTTAATCAATAATACCACAACTATTTACGAGTTTTATAGTTAAAAGTCCAGTACAATATATATAAATAATTTTTAACTCAAATGGACTATCCTGCCATTCTCAAGATTTTTAACAGAATTATCTATTCCCAAAGTATTCTCTGACTACACACTATAGCCTAATATCAAAAGCCACTAGGCAATTTTTGGGTATATATATATATTTGGGTATATATTATATATTTGTAATATTCTGCAACTAAATCCTAAAGACAAAATGGGCATAGATTGAAAAACAAAAACCAAAACCAGCAAACCCCAAAAGCTCACTTTTATCATAATAATAAGGCAAACTCTCAGCCGTGCCTAGACTGTGAAGCACTTTGCGAGCTAACTGCAAAGTCTGCAGGGAGAAGGTAATGTCCGAACATACACTGGATGAGCAGAGCAGTGGCGGACAATGCAGGGTGGCCCCAGAAGAGTAAGGAGACTAGCCAAGTCAACTTGGGAACACTGAAAATTCCAGGGTCTCAGTGTTGGGCAACATCAACTGAATAACATTCAGATGAAGTAATGACTTTAGAATTACATAAAAATACGTTTGGGGAGTTGCTTCTTCCTGACCTGAGTGTGTGTTACATTTATGGGACCCTGAAGGGAGGCCAAAAGCCGGCATATCCAGGAGAGGCGTTCAATGTACTCAATGTTTTGTCTCAGAATTTTCAAACTACAGGTTACTTAAAAACTTTAAAAACCGAGACACCTAAATCAAGTCGACAGTAGGAAGTTATGTGTTTTCGCACTTGAGTAAGAGTCCCTTGCTATTACTTTTATATCAACTTCGCCCAATTCGAGTTTATTTCTAAAGACATTTTCAAAAGTACCTGGGAAACATATGTCCACTTTCTTTGACTTCTTTGCAGGGAAAATGATGCTTGATGTCTGGCTTGTTTATCCAGGTCTGAATGTTTACGATCTCTTTTCTGTCTTCATCTGACATTGAAGAACTGTCAATTTCATCTAGGAAGAAAGAAAAGCACTAAACAGGGGCATTAGCACCTCAAACACATCTAAGAAATCTGACATTGTTTGGTGTGTGTTGTACTCAGGAGAGAGAGAAAAGCCATTCTAACCCTCCTGGCTATATTATGGAATATTAGAAACAACAATTTTACGGTAGGAAAGTCAGGTCAGACTACTGAGGGTGCATACTCAAGAGTTCTGGTAAGAAGAACACAGCTATGATCTGCCTGTCAATCAGCATCTCTCGAAGCAAAGGAGGCCACGCTCCCCGCCTTAGTCAGTTTCTGATTTTTAAATAAAAAATAACACTAAATTCAACCTGAAATACATCAGGGACATATTTTTTTTCATGAAAAAAAAAACAACCCAACATTCTAATTTTGTTTTTCTAATGTAAGAAAAAATAATTACAGTACCTAGGGTCAATAATTATAAATGTTCCTCCCTTGGTTTGCATATGTGTGTTCCTGTGAGGGCACGTGAGTGTGCAAGCGCCTGTGGAGGTCAGGGGATAACTCTGCTCTCAACCCTCAGAAGCCAACTATACTTTTTATTTTCATAGCCATTGATTTCCTTCTTATTAAAATATTTTTATTTTTATTTTTGTGCATGTGTGTGTCAGTGTATGCCATGTGTGGGGATGCCTGTAGAGGCAGGAGAGAGAGCACTGGATTCCCCAGAGTTAGTGACAAGCAGTTGTGAGCCACCTGACGTGGGTGCTGGGGAAACAAATGCCGGTCCTCTGGAAAAGCGGCGAGTGCTCTAACTATTGAGCCACCTCTCTAAGCCCATTTATTTTTACATGTGTGTGGGTGCCAGGCAGAGGTAGGGGCACAGATTCTTTTGTAAGAATTGGGTCTGTCCTTCCATTCTGTGGCTCCTGAACTTACGTTGCCATACTCGGCAGCAAGTTCCTTTCCCGGTCAACCCCTCTGGCCTCTCCACTCCCATTCACAAGCGCCTTTCTTTTCTTCTTTCTTCTCTTTGTTTTTGAGATATGGCTTCTCTGTGTAGCCCTGGCTGTCCTGGAACTCCCTCTGTAGACCAGGCTGACCTTGAACTCAGAGATCCACCTGCCCCTGCTGGGATTAAGGGCATGCGCCACCATGCCTGGCACAACCACCTTTCTTTTGACAGGGCTTTCACTGGCGTGGTGCTCACTAAGCAGACCAGTCTGGCTGGCCAGTGGACAAACTGAGGAAACCATTTGTCTCTGCATTCTGGCTGCTGGGATTCCCAGCGTGAGGACTCTGCTAACTAGTTTTATGACAACTTAGCAGAGTAATTCTGAAAGAGAAAACCTCCACTGAGAAAATTCCCTGTAACCTGTCTGAGCACGCATGCGGTCAGTTACTTCCCCGTAACCTGTCTGAGCACGCATGCGGTCAGCTTTCTTACTGACGATTGAGGTGTGAAGGCCAGATCACTATATGCAGTACCACCTCTGGAGGGCGGTTCTGGGTCCTATAAGAAAGCAGGCTGAGCGAGCCATGAAGGGCAAGCCAGTAAGCAGCACCCCATCACGGCTTCTATTTGAGTTCCTGCCTCAGTGACGGACTATGACCTAAATGCTGGAAGGTGAAATAAACCCTTTCCTCCCCAAGTTGTTTTGGTCATGGTGTCTTACCTCAGCAATGGAAATCCTAAGTAATAGCCAGCACAGTAACTTTCTAAGTGGCAGAGGGGATTGAACTCAGGATCAAGCACTTTACTGACTGGGCTATCTCCCCAGACCCTTCCCATTGCTTTTCAGTAACTAGTTCAAAATCCAGACAATGCCAAAGAAAACAGCGTCAACTGTAGTAAAGTCCTCGGGTTAGCACTCCCTGGTCAGAATCCTTTCCCTTTCGTGACTTCCTCTGTGTGAACAGCTCTACACGCGTCTCTTCTGTCACCAGGATGCTCATCGTAATACTGTGGGAGTGCTTTGCGGGTTTCCTGAGGGAGGCACCGTAATACAATACATCCCCCAATACTGCCGCATTCCCGCACACTGGCACACACAGTTCTAGGTTCCTGGTCTTGCTGTGTCCCACTCTCTATATTATAAATCTGTGTGTGTGCAGGGAAGTATAAACAGACCACAAGGTACTTATCCACTTTCCTCTCCTTGCTCATGAAGGAAGCTAAGACCATCAGAAGCACAAACACACACATGGCAGTGGGAAGACGGCAGCGGAGAGGGGACAAGGCAGAGACAGCGAGAAACATATTTACTTCAATGCAAGTTTCCCAGCAGTCCATTTTGTAATATTTACTGGAAAATCAAAGATGCTCCTCTTGAGCCACCATCTCACTGCTAACTGAACTCTCTAGATGTACTTTCAAAGTTCATCTTGATAGATGTATAGCAATGTAGCCACTTAAAACTGACACAAATCAGAAAATACCAGAGTTGGATCCTAAACTACGCAGACAGGTGATTATCTACGACAGAAAGAAAATAAACAGATAATATGGGCAAACATCAAGTATTACCAAGCGGAAAGGACAATGACATTTAGGAAGCTTTTCCTCATTTTTGCACACATTAACATAACTTGGGTTTCTAACTCAATATACATAGTAACTATGGTCACTTAATCACATAATTGAGACTGTGGAATTATAAGTAAAAACAACAAACTTATTTTCTAAACACAAAAATGATCCTAGGTGAGGATTCTCCCTGGCACCACAGTGCCATCCTGTTGCCTTTTCGGACCCTCTGTGCCTTCCTCCAGTCCCTCAGATCTCAGGCTCCACGTGGCTGGGTGTACAAAGGGATTTAGACACAGTCATGTGGGCCTGAACACAACCTCCACATTGCCTCCCAGCTGAAGACTCCGGTTAGCTGAGACCCATGCAAAAGGTCTGCTTAGATTTCTAGTAGGCACAATCCAAGAATTCTAAAACCAAAGCATTCCTGGAAACCACAGACCAGTGGTTCCCAGCCTATGGGTTGCGACCCTTTCAAAAGGTTCGCACATCAGGTATCCTGCATATCAGATATTTACAATTCCTAACGGTGGCAAACTACGGCTAAGAAGCGGACTGTGTAAACGAAGCTGCAGGTTAGTGCGTTTCCCAACCTGTGTCGTACTCCTCTTCATCCCCAATGCTGAACACGGGCTTCACTCCACGGTAGGGCTTGCCCACTCTGTCGCTGCTGCTCACGTGCCTGCGTTTAAACAAGTTTAAAAGGGAATGTCACTACGGAGGAATCAAAGGTGTTTAAGTATTCAAACAAAATGTGAATGCTCCTTGCCCTTCACAGGCCACGCATAGCTTAGGACAGCCATTCTCAAACTGCAAGACGACAAACTACGTAGATGGAAAGACATTGTGTCCAGCCGATGTTCCCTTTTAAGCCAGTGGTTAGATGCTTCTGTGCCTGAGGAAGTGACCCTCTATGCTGTCCCTCATTTGTAAAACAGTAACAAAGATTCTGCCCTTCAGGATTACTGTGAAAATTACCCAAGCTATCCCTCTCCTTTCTGAAGCTCTAGTCTACAGTGGGGGCTATGTAATGGTTACTGCACCGAGAACCCTACAAGAAGACTCCAGGCTCCTTTGGAAGCCGAAAGTTTCTCAGTTTTTCCTCTCCGTTTTTACCCCTGCTGCTCCTGTTTTAGTCCAGACCGAGATTCTACTTCTTTAGCATAGATTAAAATGTTTCGGTAAAATACTATATTGTTCTCAGGAAGCTTTCCTTTGTAGGATAACTACCCACTTCATCTAACAAGAAAACACTCAATCTTTTGTTTGTCAAGAGTCAGTCTGGGGAGGAAAATCATCAATAAAAATCTTCACTTAAACAGACTTAAATATTTACTTCTAAATCAAACCTCCTCCAAGGAAGCAAGCAAACACTAATGAGCTTAGTGTGGCAATCCTCATAGAATTACAAGTTAGGTTAGTTAACCTGTGCTTAAAATTTCATCAATTAAGCAGTCAAAATTTTGTTTAAAAATTCTATATTGCATTGGTGTTTTTGGTTGTATGTATATCTGTATAAAGATATCAGATCGCCTGCTACTGGAGTTACAGAGAGTTGTGAGCTGCCATGTGGGTGCTGGAAATTGAACCCAGATCCTCTGGAAGAGCAGCCAGTGCTCTTAACCACTGAGCCATCTCTCCACCTAGTTAAGACATTTCCAACGCAAAATTATCCTGTAAGCTATCAAACCATGTTCACTGGGGAGTATCAGAGTGTAGACCTGGAACATTCCAGAGAGGCAGGTGGTAGAGCTTATTCCCAGTGTGGAGCACTTTGGAAGGTGGCAGAGACTCAAGGTGTTTCTAATGTAGGTTTCTGGGTCTAGGACAAATTTTAACTTGCTGAACTCAGAAATAAACTTGATTCATTCAAATTGCTAAGTAAGTTGTACTTTCAACAAATATGCCTATGTGTGGACCACACAGATGTATAAAAGTAAAATTCCGAAGCTAGGAGAAGAACAAACTGAAACTGCCCCGATGGAGGAAGGTCATTGGTTAAAAAATAAAGAAACTGCTTGGCCCTCATAGGTTAAAACATAGGTGGGAGGAGTAAACAGAACAGAATGCTGGGAGGAAGAGGAAGTGAGCTCAGAGGCCATGCTCACCTCTCCCGAGCACACGCAATGAACTCCGACCCAGAATGGACGTAGGCTAGAATCTTCCTGGTAAGTGCACCTTGGGGTACTACACACATTATTAGAAATGGGCTAGTCCAGGTGTGAGAGTTAGCCGAGAAGAGGCTAGATATAATGGGCCAAGCAGTGTTTAAAAGAATACAGTTTGTGTGTTGTTATTTCTGGTGTAAAGCTAGCCGTGCGGGAGCCGGGCGGGACGAAAAGCAGGCCCACAGCTCCTACAACACTGCCCCAGAGGCCAACTCCATGGTCCTAGGGAAGGATGACTCACAAGTAGACTATAATTCCCCACAAGAACAATTTTTTTAAAAAACAGCCTAAGGTAAAATTAGATAGTTGTCCTATAATTGCTTTGTGTAGGAACAGTCAAAAATTATTCAAGTTATTCAACTTATTTCTTAAATGTTTTTCCAATTACTGAAAATACTGAAATGATGAGAAAGTAAACCCACAATGGCTTAATTTCTACCCAGATTCTTTAGAACCATATCTTATCATTTGTTGTGTACACAGACTTGCTGTGCACTGTGCAGCGGAAGTGGAGGTCAGAGGATTCTTTAAAACTGCATCGTATCATTTGTTGTGTGTACACAGACTTGCTGTACACCGTGCAGCAGAAGTGGAACTCAGAGGACAGTTGTGGCAGCTGGTTTTCTCCTTCCACCATGTGGGTCCAGAGATCAAATACAGGTAGTCAGGCTTGGCAACAAGTGTCTTTACTTGCTCAGCCATCTCGTCAACCTTACACTTTCTTTTGTAAATATTCAGTTATTGCTATAGTAATCTCCTAGTATTATTTGTTAATATTTAAGCTGAAGAAAATTCTGCAAGAATAAAAATTATAATGTTGCGTAAAGTTAAGTTCGTAGTGCTCATTTGCTTTATCTAATTTTAATATTCCAAGTTTTAAACCTTAAATCACATCTTTGTATCAACCATCAACTGCCGTCTTACTGAGGAGAAAGAAGGCAACAGAATAGACAGAAAAAATCTCCCATGGTCTCTTTCAGGGAAAATACAAATGCAGAACCCGAGAACTATAGTTCCTTCAAACAGATTTATAGATGTTAATTCATCAACCTAAATGCATACATCTTCTTAAGAAAAATCAGGAAATGTATATGTCCATAAAGTACATGAGTTAAAAGCTTGATGCTGAGGATGTATGTGGCTCAATGGTAGAGAGCATCTTCAAGACCCTTGGTTTAACTCCAGCATCAAGTTTCAGACCATGAACTGTTCTAAATTTAGTTGCTGTAATTTTATGTAAGGGCAGGAGAGAATGGTCAATTATTGGAACACTGCTAACTTCTGATTCCATGGATTCTGTTCTGTTTCACCTTTCCCTCCTTTAGAATCAGAACTGCAGAATTTATAAAGTCCTTGGGTCTGAGCAAGTTTGATTTTTATTTGAGGAATGGGAGATGGAAACATGCAAAGGAAAAAAATCAAGCTCAAAACAAAACGGAAAGCACAATGCCAGAGTGGGACACTCCCATGAGCATACTGAGAAAGTCAGCTTCGGAAGGAGCAGCAGGAAACTTTAGCCAAGTCAGCACAAGGTGCACAGTCAGCAGGGGGCGCACTGACGGCGAGGGGCACACACACGGGGGGGGGGGGTGCACAGTCAGCATGGGGCGCACAGACAGCAGGAGGTGCACAGTCAGCAGGGGGCACACTGACAGCGGTGAGGGGCGCACAGTCAGCAGGGGCGCACAGTCAGCGGGAGGCATGCTAGAGGGAATGGACGGGATGCACGATAGAGCTGCTCTACTCATGGCTTACCGCTCTGTACATGATCTGTCTGGCCAAGGAAGATTGAAAGACATTCTATAGCAAATCAAGGCAGAGGATAGAACAAAATGATTATAAAAAAAATGCAGCACTTTAGAAAATACATAATAAAATCAATTTCTCAACCCAGCACATACATTAAAGAAAATAGTTCAATCATCTCAAGCATAAAGGAAAATGAAGAGAAGCCAGTTTTATGTGATACTCCACCAGACATCGGCCTTTTCAACTTACAGTCATCATTAGTCAATCATAAAGTAAATTAGTGCACTTTAAAACAAAAAATTTTAATGTTCATACACAAAATGTAGCAGCAAAAGACCAGGGACTCAGAAGCACTAAGAGTTTGGCTTTTAAGAGTAGATGAAACTTTATTGAGCAGACAAGTCTTTTCGGCTTGATCAATATTGGCTCTTCTAGATGATTCCCTACTCATTACCTAGTGCTGACCGAACAGGGTCTACCTCTTGTGTGCGTGTGCACTCTACTAGAAAGGGCACTCAGTTCTTCATGTCACATGTTCAACTTTCCTGATGCTTGCAACGAAGACAGGAGAGGGAACCCAAATGCCAGCTCATGCTCACCATCAGGCTTGCTCAGAAACGAATTCCGTATCTGAGTTGGAAAGACTCAGCTTCTGATACTGTGACATGACATCGTCAGAATAAAGTTCACACTTGAGACCTGGGTAATCAAGTTACACACATGCAAAAGTATCTTGTAATGTTTTAAGTTCCCAGTTTGGGGTTTGGCCACACTCACAGCTATCCTGGCTGCAGAATGTGCACATGTGAAATTAGACTACATAAAAAAGTGTATCCTGTGCTCACAAACAGCAAAACAAATAGCCTCAAATTTGCTTGCCCTTTGTTCATCATGTCCCCCTTTTAATTCATGGGAAAATGGAGTTTGTATTTTTAAACAAATTCCTACGAAGATTTGAACTTAGTAAAGTGGAATTCCATTGTTTTAAGCATGAACAAATTATCTAGGATTTTAGCAGAAGTTCTTGCTATGAAATAAGCGTGTTTGGTGGCATTTGGAAACAGTTGCTCTATGAATTATTAAGAATGGAATGAAGGGGCAAACTCAGATGGCTCTTCCTCAGAAAACAGGGAAAGGGCTCTACAGAGTGAACACAAGCTGTAAGCTCAGACCTGCAGTTACGATGAAACCAGATCCTGTTCTATAATACTTCAACAAAATTCATTTACTGAGATACACTTCTTCATCCATCTTAAGTCCACACTGTGTAAGAAACTCACCGGTCCACAGGAGTTGATGTATTCTCAATGAAGCTGATGACCTTTTCCCTGACATTAACAGACTTTGTCTTTAGAGCCACAGTCATCTTATTTACAAGGGACTTCATTCCTCTATCATTTGAGCCATTACAAGAATCGCCCTGAAAAACAAGAGCATCGACAAACTGCTCTCCAAGTGACTAACACATAAACAACTGTTAAAGGTTAGACACTGTAGACAGAATTGCATCCCCACCAACTCCATGCGCAAGTACTAAAATCCAGTGTATCTCAGGAAGCTACTGTATTTGGACAAAGGGCGTTTAGAAAAACAATTAAATTAGATCAAGGTAGGTTCAACTCTATTTATTTGGGGAGAAGCACATTTGAGCATTTTCACGCATGTGCAGGTGTTCAGCTTTCCACGTATCCTCATACAGCCTTTACTCTGTACACGCATTCCCATGTCTCTTCCTCTGTGAAGGGTGGTGAGAGGCTGGTGAAGTACTTGCCATGCATCTTTTCAGTACACCGCACCCATGTGAAACTGAGACACAACAGGACACATCTATAACCCCAGAACCGTAATAGGTAGGGACAGGGCCCATAAAAGGACACTGGCATCCAATCTCTCTGAACTGGTAAGTCCCAGGTTCATTAAGAGGCCCTGTCTCAAAAATAATAAGGTGACTGAGAGTGACAGATGTCAACCTCTGGCCCACACAGGAGTGCACACACATGAAGCTGTGTTTGTAACAAAAAAAGGTGGAAAACAATATAAATACTTATCAACAGGGTATTAATTGAATAAATTAGAACACACACACAATGAAATATTACTTAGTTTTTCTTGTATACCTAGAGAATCAAGGTAAAAAGGAATTCTCAGAGAAGCCTCCTCTGCAAATGTGACAATGACCCGTCTGGATCACGTGGCTGAAGATAAACTCCACACATCTACAGTGCACTACTGTGCATATTCTTGCTCACCTAGTCCCCAGGCCCTCCTTAGGGGAACATTCTCTTATTATTTTATTGTACAGGTAAAGAAACCACAGCTCAAGGGTCTTACTGTAAGTCAGAAAACGGGGAAGTTGTGTTGCAGAATATTTAATTATATAAAGATGTGTTGTTGTTTTACCTTGAGCCTGCCTAAGGCACCTAGTTAGTCTAATAAAAAGCTGAATCACCAATAGCAAGGGATAAGGAATAGCCAGACCTTCCAGGCAGGGAGAATAAATAAGAGGAATGTAGGCTCGTGAGGAAATCAAGAGAGATGCCCGGGAGATGCCGGGGCAGTCAGGAGACACAGAGAAGCAGGTAAGCAGGGCATACAGAATGGAAGAAAGGTAAAAAAAAAGCCTCGAGGCAAAATGTAGATGAATAGAAATAGGATAAATTCAGTTATAAGAGCTGGTGGGACAAGCCTAAGCTAAGGCTGAGCATTCATAATTAATAACAAGTCTCTGTGTCTTAATTGGGAGCTGGTTGGCAGCTCAAAGAAAATTCAACTGGACTCAAGACAGCAGAGAGTACATGTGCTCCTGCACATCGGTTTTCTGTTTCTGTTTTACAGAATAAACATTTGGAAATGACTACTATTTGTTAAGAAAATGATATAACGACATCTAATTCAACTGACAAGACTTTTTGCCCAGGTATTTCCAAAGCAGAACAGATGTACTTACCCCCATAACAAAACCTCACGTAACTCACTTCACAATAACAACCTTCGAATACACTAGGCAGGCCACTTTTTACTTTCTCTACTTGGACCATTCACGTAGGGGAAGAGACTGAACTCTCTTAACTGTGTAAGCTCACAGGGAGCAAGGATACAGAAGCCCATGCCGGAGATGTGGAGATGAGCTCACTGAAGAGAGCGCCTCAGTTCAGTACAGACTCACTCAATCACTGCATTAAGCTTGCAATAAGGATTCCTTGTTGTGTACTAAATATTTCTGACATCTTTGCTGTTATGCTGGAGGTTTAAGAGTTAAGCACCTTTTCTGGTGTGGAGGCCCAAAAATGTGAGCCTATTTCCACCTTGACCAAAGGTCGGAGAGTTGGAACTCACCTCTATTCCTTAAAGGTTACTGAGTTTCTACATCAAACAAGGGCCCCACCTGGATTTAGATCAGAGAGGTCAGCAGCTCTTGCAGGGTTATTGTCAACAGGTGTGGCTAATATCCAGACCTTGTACTCCAGGAAGAGAAAAGTAGATGTATTTCTACCTCAAACAAAAGTCTAAGGATCCAACTAAGGTTCTAGTTCCCTTAAGGAGATAACTTGGATTCCACCCAAGGAGTGGTTCGCCTACAGAATGTTTTGGTCTAAGGTGTTGAGTGTGACTTGCTTTGTTCTGGCAACAGAATGTTTTAACTATGAATGTAGTCCGTGACCTTCAATTGCTATGTTCATTTCCTTGTATCATGGTAATGCAGTTTTTTATCTTACTCCTACCTTTTGGGGTCAGGGATATTTTAAACAATTGGAAATTAAACGTGGGTGATTTCAGTATTCACTGGAGCTCCCTCCCAGTACTTCCATTTTATTATTTTTTAAATTCATCTTCATACTCTTTACTTATATTTCTAGTCCCCACACCCTACCCTGGCTAGGGGTATTTTGGTCAAGGCTGGTCCCTGACATGCTGGAAATTGACCCACATGTTCTTTGTATGGACTTACATCAGCAGAACTGATGCTGCTCCTGGAACCTGAGGTACTGGCAATCCAATGGCCATATCCACTTTCTGGTCCCTCCACGTTAATGTCCGCCAGATGCTGCTGCAGGGCTGATGATAAACAAGAGAAACGAAATAAAAGCTGAAATAGGAGACTCTCTGGAAACATGAAAGGATAACAAACATAACACAACTAGATGAAAAACCACCCAAGGACATAATCAACAAAGGTGCTGTCCTGCCCTCTCACTAAGAACTCCGGGCCACAGCAAACCTTCCTTTCCATTTGTCTAAAGACCTCTGCAGTCCCAGGAGTAAAGAAAGATTAGGAAGGCTTTTTGTCTGCTCCTTAGAAAGCAATCTTTCAAGTACCAACAGATAATGTATGCAGGATTCAAGACATGAGGAATTAACAGAAAGGCTAGGAGACATCAATCCATTTTCCCATAATAGTGTTGACTTAGGCATTAATGGTCAGAGAAAGATTAATGGAGGGGAAAAACCTTGAAAAAGCTTTCTAAAACTCTAGACCATGGCTGGCCATCGAGACACACATCAATACTCAGCACTCAGGAATCTGAGGGAGGAGAACATGAGTCTGGGTCACATGGATACCTGGGGTACCTAACAAGTTCCTGGCCAGTGCAGGCTGGAAAGAGAGCAGGAACACTAGACAATTATATGACTAGCAGCCAACATTTGTATTGTGTTATGAGGATCTCTAGTAACAGTAGGTAAAGTGTCAATACTTGCTCACCAATTTTATTTATTTATTTATTTATTTGGAGACATAATCCTGGCTAGTGTCAAACTCACAGAGCTCCACCTGCCTCTGACTTTTGAGTGCTGCACTTAAACATATCCCATCTGGACTAGCCACTATGCTTTTTAAAAACTTTTTGAGACAGGGTCTCATTTGCCCCAAGGTGGTCTCAAATTTGCTAGATAGTTGAGGATAACCTTGAACTCCTAACTCCTGATCCTCCTGTCTCCACCTCCAGAGCGACTTGATTATAGGTGGGCTGGGGAGTGCATGCTAAGCACCCACAAATAAGCTATAGCTCCAATGCTCACTTACACACACACACACACACACACACACACACACACACACACGTGCACATATGCACACACTCACAAATATACACATGCATGCACACGCGCACACACACACATCTTTTCTGTTGTTGCTGATGGTGGGGATTTTGTTTGCTTGCTTTACTGTTTGTTTGTTTGTGTGAGCTGGGGTTCTGCTGCCAGCTCAGGCTGGCCTGGAACTTACTATGTAGCACAGTCAATTGGTCCTCAAACTCTTGGTCCACTTAAAAGGCTGAGGCAAGAGAATCAAGAGTTAGAGGATGCAGCTCAGTGGTAAAATGCTTGCCTTGCATGCATGAGCCCCTAGGTCCGATACCAAGCACCTTGCAAAATAAAAACTAAAAGGTTTAGACAGCTGCACAGTAAGCACATCTGGATAGTCTATACTCACACCTTTCAATACATTATTTGTCATCTATGTATGTTCTGCTGCCTTCTCTTTTCTGAAAATACTAAATGACTGGAGACAGAAGATACGCACACCTTAACTAGTCTTGTAACTCTAAATCAGTTCTACTGATAATCTCTACATTTTTTTGTCTAAAAAGTAGAAGCAAAATTAATGTATTAAAAGGCTTACCCATAAATCCACCACTGGCAATACTAACATATTCTTTGTTTTTCTGTAATAAAAGACAACATTTGAATTATTACAAAACGCAGTTTCGTTAAAGCTCCGGCAAATGCAGTCTGTAGTTGCGTGTTCCATTTCAGGCACATCACTTTTCCTTGACAGCCTGGACTTTGGCACAGAGTTCCATATATTAATCTTGTATGTTGTAGGGTTGGTGCTTGAGCAAAAGAAAGGGGACAGCTTCATGGTTGTGAAGACTGTGGTTTATTTGTGTTATGGACTCCACAGCCCAAGAATCAAACAAAATGGAATGACATGACATTTTAGAATATAATTAAAGTAGGTTTTTAAAGTTTCAAATCTTTTGTGTCCTTTACTAAAAGGTAATGTAAAAATATTATAGCTGTTTTTAAAAAGGAAACAACAGAATTTTGCAAACTACTAAAATCTTTTAAACAGTCAGATGTATTGCTTTCCAGGTTAAGTCTTCAAGGTCTCAAAGTTGAGGCAGTCTGGGATGGATATATGTGTGTGTGTGTGTGTGTGTGTGTGTGTGTGTGTGTGTGTGTGTTTGTTTTATGTTTAAAAACCACTTATGGGTGAGTACATATGATAATTGTCTTTCGGATCTGGGTTACCTCACTCAATATGATGTTTTCTAGCCCCATCCATTTGCCTGCAAATCAAGATGTCATTATTTTTTTCTGCTGTGTAGTACTCCATTGTGTAAATGTACCACATTTTCCTTATCCATTCTTCAGTCGAGGGGCATTTAGGTTGTTTCCAGGTTCTGGCTATAACAAACAATGCTGCTATGAACAACAGCCTACAGAATGGGAAAAGATCTTCACCAACCCCACATCAGACAGAGGTCTGATATCCAAAATATACAAAGAATTCAAGAAATTGGTCATCAAAAGAACAAATAGGAGTAAAGACCTAAACAGAGAACTCTCAACATAAGAATCTAAAATGGCTGAAAGATACTTAAGGAAATGCTCAACATACTTAGCCACCAGAGAAATGCAAATCAAAACAACTCTGAGATTTCATCTTACACCTGTAAGAATGGCCAAGATAAAAAAAACTGATGACAACTTATGCTGGAGAGAATGTGGGGTAAAGGGAACATTCCTGCATTGCTGGTGGGAGTACAAACTGGTACAGCTCCTTTGGATATCAGTGTGGCAATTTCTCAGGAAACCACCTTCCTCAAGACCCAGTAATACCACTTTTGGGTATATTCCCAAAGGATGTTGTATTGTACCACAAGGACTTGTGGTCAGCTATGTTCAGAGTCCAAAGTCTTATACCTAATTTACTTCCTATCGTAACGTGCTTTGGTACACTATAACTACCTAACCTTCAACTCCCTCAGACACCCAAGAAGGAAATACTATTAACTGAGTAAGCAGAAAGTGCAAGCAAGCAACTTCCAAAAATCACAGAAACAGCTGGCTGCCTGGACAGTCACTCAAAGTTCCTCTGCAACGTTGGGGATCCATCTTCAGCCTACAGGCCTAGCATATTTGACAGACTTTTCTGTGAAGCAGGGTATTTTGTGTTCTGCTTGTCTAATTAGGACAGCACACTGTCAGCAGTCGAGGCAGGGCATTTCCTTGCCCAGTGGCTTACTTTTGACACAAAGAAAGTAAACTCCATGTGGAGTTTCTTTGATGCCCATTATCTTCTCTGAAGTAGATTGGTGCTGCCAGCAGACATGTCTCATTGCCATAAAAAAGAAGAAACTAGGTTATTAAAACATCTAAAATGCCATATTCTGTAGATCACTGAAGAGTTTGAAGACGACCTATTTATCTAAATTATCTTTGTTTGACCTTGAAAACATACCTACTGTGACTACAAATTTAATTATACTAGGTGATTAACTACTAACCTGTATTTCTTTATTATCCTAAACAGTTGATAATAATTTTCAAGGACTAGAAATTTGCATTACCTTGTTAAAAGAGCTGTAGCCCTGGAACTGGAATTACAGAAAGATGCAAGTTGTCTTTAGTGGACGCTCGGAACTAAACTCAGGGTCTCTGTAGGAGCAGGGATCCTCCTGTCTGCATTCCTCACCATTCTGGGATTACAGGTGCATACCACCAAACCTACCTTTTGATGTGGGTGGTGGGGATTGAACTCAGGTCTTCAAGACTCTGTGGCAAGCACTTTACTAAACCACCTCCCCAGGCCCCCAACTCTTCTACGCTGCAATTTCTTTGAAATTTTTGAGATGAAAATTAGGGGGAAGTAATTCTAAAACTCCACCAAGAATTTAAAGACTAATAAATGACAAAGTTCTTAAGAGTGCAAACTCTTACCGCATGACATCCCTTACAGCATAGTTTATACTGGAGCATTTTTAAATGGGCCAGTTAGTTTATGACTAAGGTGAGTCTGGGACTCTGTCCTCTTCCAAATAAACTTCCAGCTCTTCCCTTTAAGAATGTGTGAAGGCACCCTCCATCAAATACCTTTACTTCTCTGCCTTTTTTTTCCAAGACTTAAGCGTTAGAAGTATTTTCTCAAACCAGATTCATCAGAATATACAAAATGGATATGGAACAAGATGGAATGGCTGTAGAGGATCAAGAGCACTGTCTTCCTGTGGATGGACTTCAGGGTGGGAACCACCAGAACAACCAGCTGTTTATACTAAAAGCCATCAAATGGCTAAGAGATTGAGGCAGAGGGTCAAAATGCATGAAATCACAAAAACGCATGAACTGTGCTAAAGAGAGCCAGCTCAAGGAGAAAAATGGCAAAATACGTCATGGGATATATATATAATTTCTATATAATTATTATATATAATAAATAATCAAAACAAGTAAAAGCACTCAAATGAATCAGATATATAGTATTAAAAGTTCCAGAACATGAAAAGACAAAGATTAATACAACAGGGTAATCTGGGGATACATTCAGAGCACAGAGAAATCCGGTATATAAGGAAAACTCATCAACAAAGTGATAAACAACACAGATTGTTCCCTACCCGAGAAAATAATCACTCCCTACCTCGCTTCTTACACAAAAATTGATTCATATGGTTTATAACTTAAAATAAAAATATCATAAAAGCATATAAGTAAAATATTGAGAAAAAGATATTTCTTAGTAAGATTCCAAATCAAGAAGCTGTTACAAAGATATGGACAAGTCTGATAGAGTATGCAAAAACAAAGGAACATTAGCTACAGGTTTCTTTACGATGTCAACAACAACCAAGTCAGATGGGACAGCCTACGTCAGTGTACCTGTACAAAGTGTGCCAGCGTCAGCAATGACCGAGTCACATGGGTTAGCCTACACCAGCATACCTGTAAAAAGTGCGCCAGGACCATGTTCATATACATGTCTTCTTCCTCTCGGCCACTGCCCATAAAACAGAGGTGCTCTCCCCCAGCGATGGAGCCAGACTCAAGGGACTGCTTCTGTGCTTCCAGCAAAGACTTTACTGACTGCGCAAACTCAGATGGATTCTGGAGCATCTAGTTAATTTTAAAAATTAGAAATTTGTCAAACATACATTTGTAAAACCTGAAATATATTTCCAAGCAAACTACCAACATTAAAAACCTAGCATTAACAGAATGGAAAATGAAAGGCTTAAGTAAGTAAAATTCCAGAGATGCAATAAAAGTCTTATGTAGATACTGGAGCACTCTTCAATTAGAGGGGAAAAAAATTTCATCTCTAACAAAGCTCAGCTACGGTAATCCTGAGTCGTGACGGCAGAAAGAGCTCAACTTTGAACAGAGTGAGCAGGAACTACAGATCAGAGCAGTTCCCACAGACAAGGCCGTCCATGTATTTCTTAGAAGACATCAGAAATTAGAGAACATTTGCTTATCATTTACGTTAAGTATTGGTAAAACAAAGATCAAAAACTCATTTTTATCGACAATGAACTAAATATGCCAATAACTACAAAAATTTTAAGCTATTATTACTAAAATCAGACACAGTAATTGAATAGATGAACAGTAAAAATCGAGTAGAAAACTGGACAGATCAGAGAAGAGCAATTTCCTATATTAGTTTTAAAGATGTATTTGTTATGTGTATGTGTGTGTGCCTGCACATGTGTGCCTGCACATGTGTGTATGTGTGTGCCTGCACATGTGTGCCTGCATGTGTATGTGTGTGTGCCTGCACATGTGTGCCTGCATGTGTATGTGTGTGTGCCTGCACGTATGTACATGCCTACACATGTCTTTGTATGTGTGCCTGCACGCGTGTGCCTGCATGTGTGTGTGAGAGAATGCACCAACATGTGCAGATGTTTATGGAGGTCAGAAGAGGGATCAGACCTCCTGGAACTGGACTTTAGGCAGTTGTGATCTATCTTGTAGGTGCTGGGTAACAAACTCAGGTTCTATCCGAGATCAGCATGTGCTCAGAACCTCTCAGTCATCTCTCCAGCACCACAGGAAAAGCGACTTTCAGTAGAGAGAAAAGAGGTGTCTGCACCTTGTGTACTTCTATCTTTACCCATCATTCTAGAAAACAAACAAAGATCCATGACTAATAAGGCCCAAGAATGCATATATGCAGTACTGAGGTGTAAGGTACTTCAGATTTTAAAGAGCAATAAAATTTGCATGTCTAAAGCCTCAACCCAATAATTTTACTTTGAATAGTCTATTTCTTTACAGAACTATTTGCAAAAAAAAAAATTTGTGTAATGCTTTCATCAGTAGCTTTGCTACACAAAAACTGAAAGTAATTTCAATGTACATTAATCAAGCACCAAACTGGGAACATCTGCACCACGGACTTCTATGAAACATTAAAGGAAATGTGTTTAAATGACAGGTCTTGAAGAAACTGTTAAGCAAAAACAAAGTGGCAAAGAAGAAAGAAATATGTACGTATGTACTAAAGGCGAAGCCCGAGCAAGCTGACAATTAATAGGGCTTACTCGGAATATTTTGAAAACTATTAATTCATAAAGATGAAGGTATCTTTAGTAAATTTTAAGAACAAACATGAAAGGAATCAGAGGGAGAGGCAGAGCGTTCGTGCAGAGGACACCCACAGGCTCGCATGTTCTTTCTCACCCACAATGCCCCACCTTCATTTTCTGTCAGTCTCCTCTCAGTACCACCTAGCCCTACACATCCCCTCAGTGCCACCTAGCCCTCCCTACACATCCCCTCAGTACCACCTAGCCCTACACATCCCCTCAGTACCACCTACCCCTACACATCCCCTCAGTACCACCTAGCCCTACACATCCTCTCAGTACCACCTACCCCTACACATCCTCTGGTCCCAGGACCAACATTTCCAGACAAGATGAGGAAGCGAATAGGAGGCGGTGGTGGTGGTGGTGGCTGGGTGGGGTGGAGGGTGCCTCCCTATTCCTCTGTCTGTTCTGCACCTCTGAGGCTCTGACAGCCTTAGAGAGGCTTACATGGTGCCAGTCTCAACAGTTCTAAGCATCTCTTAAGACCACATTCATTTTAGCCATCCTCCAACAGAAATTCCCCCAGGACAGCGACTCTAACAGATGAGCACATACATGGTAGTTATTACTGTGCCTGCAAAGCAGCTTGTTACACACATAAACTCTGAAACGGCTTCCAGCAAACCGTCTAGGAGTCTTATCCAATTACACTAAGAGCTCATATTTCTACAGTACTTACTAGACTCAAGGCATAATGCAAAGTGATCTACCTGTGAGACAGCTCACAGTGAGTGCAGAATTCACTGACATAACAATGGGAGGAACAGTGAGCCACAGTTAGCAGCTGTCACTGACTCTGTATGATGACACTAACCCTAGCAGAAAAGGGGACTCTAGCCCTATCCACAGGGCAGACGCTAAACAAAATGGAACATCCCCACTGGGTCATGTAAATCTAGCTATGAGCCAAAGGGAAGCCACGCTCCTACAGAACACTTGCTCTGCGCTTGTACTGACCAGGTCTGAGTCTAAGTGGAAGGCCGTGGACAAGTGTCCAGCGTTGTACTGCTCTGCAGGACGACAGTCCACCACAAAGAACCGCACTCCTTCCTGAAAGGGAAACAACACTTGGCATTTTAAAATTGATATGAAGTTCACATCACATGACAGAACAGTAAAAAGAAACCAAAAGATGGGGAACAAGTTTTGTAAATGGCTCTCACAGGGAATTAGGAGGATCCAATTTGTATAGACACAAAAGTAACTTTGGGGTCCTAAATACTTGTGTCTGTTTTAAATAGTTAACACATTTTTTATGTATAGAACATGAAAATCTCATTATGTAGCAAGAGTATGGCAATTTGAGCTGAAATACTAAATATGTTGGAAATCAACACTCTTTATTATCTTACACACATTGCTAAATAAACTTATTTTCAGGCCCACAAACTTGCCAGCAATTCAGTTCAAAGAACTAAAGGGTTTTTCTTGTATATGGAGGAGCTGGGTTCATATGAGTCTTTTTAACCTGAACTTTATTTTCTGTTTAATGGTACTTATGAACAGAGAAGAGACAGAGGTACAGTAAGAAGTTTAAGTGCTAGACAAGCCCCATCTTCTCTCAGGTAAGCTCTTCCAGGCACAGTCTTGGAAACAAAGCACATATCCCACAGCTTAGCCATGGCCCTATCATTTCGGCACATCCCCAGAAAGCTCACTCATAAAACTGACTCATAGTCTTATGAAAAACACGATGGGAAATCATGACATTTTCATAATTCTCTTTTTCTTGCTTTATGGTATTAAATCATAATTCAGCAAGCTGTGTAACTGCCCAGGATTTAACAGTCAAAGGCTATGTCCACCCCTTAAGTTCTTCATACAATGTCATGTTCATTTGCTATTAAAGCATGTGAAAAGGGAAGTTTATAAAATTGGTATCAAGAGACAAAAATAATTATTGGCAATCAAAGTAACGCACAAGCCATTTGTAGCATACTTAGCTACAAAGGCAACGTGATGGTAAATTATTTAGTGGGAATGTTGGTTATTCTTTTTGGTGGCAGGTACTGACCCCTGGGCCTTGAGCATACAAAGTGCACGCTAACACTCAGCTGTAAACGGCAGCCCCGGCTCCTCACACTGAAGGACACAGCTCCTTCCAGGTGGGTCTGCTTTGCTCACCCTTTGCAGCTGATTTGCTTGAAGAATCTCTGACACTGAAACAGCCAGACACAGAGCTTGGCTCAGATCTGCCTCATCATCCTTGATTGCCAACAGTGTACTACCAAAGAGATGATGATTATCCTACACAAAGAGAAAACTGTAAACATTATAAAGGAAAATCAAAATGTTCTTCCTAAAATTATCTTTATTAAACTATGACAAAATGTAAAATAACTGTTACTACCCTGAGTCTAATTGATTTTTAAAAACTTAGCATCATATAATCTCAAAATTTACTCAGTGTGTGTGAATCACAGTCAAAATTATCACACAAAATAAAAGACTAAGAAAAATAATTCTACCCAGTTATATACCAATACCCACATGAAATACTAACTGTTGGGGCTGAAGATCAGGAGTAGAATGAGCTTACCCAGTATCTCGGGACACTGGATTTGCCTGGTATTATGGCGCACAGTCTTAATAGGGAAGGTGAGACAGGAGTAGTGCATCAATTACAGAGCAGCCTGGGCTACATGGCAAGTACCAGGTTAGTCAGGCTATAAAGCAAGACCCGTCCAAAAGAGATAAGAAATTCCATGAAAACACAATATAACAACCTCTGAGATACAGTGAACAGAATCCTATGAGGGAAATTTATAGTTCTAACTGCCTATATTAAAAATGAGAAAGAGCAAATATAAACGACTTAATTATGCTATTTAAAAATTTAGAAAAACAAAAACAAACTAAACCTAAACTCAGTAATTAGCAAGAAATTATTTTTAAAAATCAGAGCAGAAATGAATGAAATGGAAATAAAAATACAAAGAAACAGTGAATCTAAGAGTTGGTTCTTTGTGAAGATAAAGAAGATGGACAGATCCCTGGCCCAACTAAGCAAAATTTAGTGCTCAAAGCACCATTGGAGCAATAAGGTAAGAGAAGGAAACTAAAGGGATACAAACAGGAAAGAAGTCACAATCATTCCTATTTGCAGATGACATATGTAAGAGATCCCCAAAATTCTACCAGAAGACTTCTAAAATGTTAAGCAAATTCATCAACATGCGTGGATACGAATCTCCCTGCACAAATCAGTAGTTTTTCTATACATCAACAACAAATGTAAGAGGCTCAGAGTCTCCTGTGCTCACAGATAAGCACTAGGGGAACCAGCAATGTTAAACAGACATCTTGTCGAGGAGAGATGGATGGACCTGTTTTCCACCCAGAAAGCTGGAAGAGGAGGTGGTTAGCAGCCTAGGTAACCTCCGCACTATCTGTAGGAATGAAACCACACTGGACCCTCCCCAGACCTTTACGGTGAGTTTGTCACTCTATGGGCCCCACTTTTATGGAAGGTACCACGTGGCATCAAAGAGATTTGATGCCATCACATCTTAAGGTTTAGCGTGCACATGATTGAGTTAATTATCACCAGAAAAATTTTTCACCAAATTGTGCTGTGTTTAAATATACTTAAAATAAACTATGGGTGTCAGACTCCTGAACTTTGCGCCACCATTGGCTACTGAGTCGTGTTGATCCGAACTGCCCTTTTGCTTCCCACAGATCATTACTCTGCTGGCTGTGGTGGTTGCAGAGGCTCCCGCAATCAGAGAAAAGGAGGTCACAGACACACTCTCATTCACTACAACATCAAGAAAATACCTATGAACAAACCTAACCAAGGAAATGAAAGCCTTCTATAACGAAAATTTGAAACCTCTAAAGGAAGGGAGAAAGACACTAGAAAACGGAAAGACGTCAAATGCTCATGGACTGACAGAATGTTATGAAAATGACCATTCTACCAAAAGCTGTTTACAGATTCAACACATTCAGAATTCCCATTTCATTCTTCACAGAATAGAAAACCTATTCTAAAATTCATATGGAACCACAAAAGGCCCTGGATAGTGAAAACCATCCTGAGCAAAGAGAACAATGCTGAAGGGATTACCATCCCAGATCTCAAGATATGTTAGAAGTCACAGAATAAAAACAGTATGGTACTGGTAAAACAAACAAACATGTAGACCAAGGGAACAAAATTAAAGACCCAAATATAAGTATATGTAGCCTCAGCCAATTAGAATTCACAAAGATGCTAAAAACATGCGCTGAAGAAAGTATGTTTAGCAAATGGTATAATGGACAAATGATCCTGGGAAAACACGCAGAAGAATTTAGTTCTATCTATCTATCTATCTATCTATCTATCTATCTATCTATCTATCTATCTATCTATCTATCTATCTATCTATCTATCTATCTATCTATTACCTTGCATAAAAACTAACTTCAGGGGCTGGAGAGATGGCTCAGAGGTTAAGAGCACTGGGTTCAATTCCCAGCAACCATATGGTGGCTCACAACCGTCTGCAATGAGATCTGGCGCCCTCTTCTGGCATGGAGATGTGCAGGCAGGAGAACATTGTACATATAATAACTAAATCTTAAAAAAAAAAAAAAAAACTAACTCCAAATGTATCAAAGACCTGACTGTGAAACCTAAGCCAGAAGAAAACACAGGTGCACAGAAGAGCTTCCTGAATGGGGCTTCATTTGCCTAACAACTGACAGGTGGATTTCATAAACTAAAAGCTCTGCACAGCTAAAGAAACAATTAACTGGGTGAAGAACAAGGCCACAGAATGAAAGGGAACTTGATGGGGAAACTCTCTCTGTTAACCAATCACATCTAGTTAAGGCGTGGCAACCTGGGGCCCAGAAAGAAAAACCCAGGTGCACAGAAAGACTCTTAAGAGCCAGAGGCACGGAAAGTTTGCTGTGACAATATGTTTCCTAGAAATATCAGAAGCTACACCCATGAAGTTTCACCAACACAACTGCCTAAACACGACCTGAACAAGACACCAACAGACATGCTAACGTGGGAGGGTAGAACGCTCATGAGGTCTCAACTCAGAAAGAACTACAGGCATATCAAGTGTGGGATATCTTAGTTATCTAAGACCAAGTGGTCAGCCCTGAAAACACATACATGCACATAACATTATATGAACTGACCAGGTTGTATTTATACATTTAGTTCTATGCGTGTGTGTCTTTACAGTAAAGTGACCCCATAAGGCAGTTCTGCATATCTATGGTCACCCATGGATCAACTCCACATAAAGCAGACTTAACAATATACCCATCATTGGATTTTTGAATTTCTCAAGTTACAAATACACTAACTTAGGAAATAATCTCCACATGACATGAAACCAACAAAGAAACAGAACAAAGGCAAGATGCTTCCTGCTATTGTTTTTGTCAGGTCTAAAGGAAATTCCATTCCCCCAAATTCTGGCAGTTAGACAGAAGCCAGCATCCCCCCCAGGAACCTGTGAAGCCTGTTGCCCTCTACCAAAGGAGCCATTTCCCTTTTCACTGGTTGAAGAGACAAATGACGTCTGTGGTGCTATTAGCTACTAAAATGCATGCTGGCCTCCAGGCTCCTCAGTATCGCAAGCACCTGGTACACATTTCCAAGTCCACCCCTCCCTTACCCTAAACTCCCTCTCACTCAGGACCTACCCTCCCCAGTTACTCATTCTCCTTATAAGCCTGCTACTTCAGCTACACCCATTCTCTGTCCTCCCCTTTCTGCCTTCACCTTCCTCTCTGCTCCCTGTCTCTCCCTCCCTCCCACCCTCCGTGTGTGTGGGTGTGTGTTCTGGGTTTTTCTTCTCTCCCACACTCTTCCTCTCTCTGCCCACCTCTCTCCACTCTGCTGCTGCTTCTTTCTCGGCCAGGTCTAGGGCTACTCTGCTGGCCATGTTCCTTCTACTGTCTCCTCTCTGCTCTGGACCCTTCCAGATGTCTCTGGCTGCTCTTCCTCTCTCTCATGTCTACAACAAAAGCCTTCCTGCTAACCACGCCATTGAGCACAAGTCATGTCGACAGCTGACACAACTGTCTATTATCTACTAGGGAGACAATCCACAATGAAAGATCACAAAACAAACCAATACATTTTTGAAAAAGTGGAAAAGAACCATAATTGAAATATTTTAACAGAAGTGAAGACATTTTAAACAAAAGAACACAAGACATCCAACTCAGACCAGTTTGCCATTTCTCATCTTTTACCTTCCTAAAAGAAGCTGGTGTTTTACTACAGTAATACTGAGCCAGAGAGAAGAGGTCTTCAATGTCTTCCAGATTCAAGCTGGATGGAGTGTTCTCCAAGAAGTCTGAAATGTATTTATAGACATGCCAATAATTAATTATTTGTGAAAAATATAGTAACTAGCACTGATTCAGTTTAAAGCTAAAACAGTTCCCAATGTAACCAACATATAAAACAATCTCAGCAGCGACTCTCTGAAGAGTTGTTTCCACTTTTTACACAATACTGTGAGCTGGGCCCAGGGCCTGTGTTTGAGAACAGGGGACCTAAACAGAACCTCAGAACGCCGCCACACCCATCTTGTAACACTCTGGATGAGGTAACTGAGTTAGAGGCAGATCACATGACCTCAAGCGTTATTTTACACTACTTACGGATAACGTCTTCTTTGCTGTCAGACTCTTGTGCTGAAATAACTTCTCTGTAAAAAGGAACCAAGTGAACTTGAGTTAACAGGAAAGAACTGTATTAAAAGTTGAAAAAAAAAGAATAACACATGTGATACTTACTTTGTATTAACAAGGATAATTAACATCAAGAAATAAATAAAAAATGGATCTGCTTGCTGTAGATATCCATCCCATATCGCCTGGGTGACTTCGATGGAACAGTAATGTGCAAAAAGGCTCCCAAGCTACATTCAGGAGAGAGAGACATAAACCACTGGAGCTGACTCGGCCTTGTCAAGTTAGTGCAGCAAACTAGACAGCGACATCACAGCAAACCCTCTGCGCCTGGCACGTGATGCGTACCTTAACCTTAGCATATGAAACCCAAAGGCAGAACACTGGGTCACTTAACTAGCTGTGTGACGGAACATGCCATTTAACCTCATTAAAGCCTCTATCTCTGCTTGTGTTGAAAAACAAAAACAACACAAAAGAATACTTCTGTTCTCCAGGGCTGAGAAGAGATGATTAACCTAACTTTCAGAGTGATCAAGATCCATCTCTGCCATCGCATTCTGAGTGGTATCCAGAGCTTCTACGGGGAGTTACTACTGGTTACGATATTACTGGTTACATTACTACTGGTTACGTTATTACCGGTTACATTACTACTGGTTACATTACTACTGGTTACATTATCACTGTTTACATTACTACTGGTTACATTATCACTGGTTACATTACTACTGGTTACATTATTACTGGTTACATTACTACTGGTTATGTTATTACTGGTTACATTACTACTGGTTACATTATTACTGGTTACATTACTACTGGCTACATTACTACTGGTTACATTATCACTGCTTACAGAAAGCATTCAGTCTGGAAAGCAACTGAGAGGACCAGGCACAGCAGCTTAAGGGTTCTAGTGAAACCTAATGTCAGCTGCTCCCAAAGCTGGCTTATAATAAATCTCCGAAATATCTGAGACAAAATGCAAACTTTTCATTTTCTTATAGATTTCTAGGGACTCTCTGGGTTTTGTATTTCAAGTAAAAGAAGTTACTAATTTATATTTTTTCTCTGCCACCTAGTTGTGTTGAAAACACAGGAAGATGTAGTTTCACTAGCTATTCAGTTTTCCTTAGACCAGAAACAGCTACATCTAAAGGACTATATTTAAAGTATCCCAAGACTAAAAGAACATAGAGATTTAGTAGAGACTCTGTATGAGGCACTAAGTTATCGTTATGTATTGTTCATTAATTACCTTTAGTTCTCACAGGGGCCTTAAGAGCAGGCTTCTCTCCCCAGACAAGGACTAGACTATAACTGTCAGAAGTTCACAGAGCTGAGCTGTGGTGCTCGGCCCACAGCCCATGTCTGAGTAGCTAGCCAGAAGGCTTTTAAAAAAGCATAAAAATGCTGCTGCAAGATACTTTCACCGTTCCACTCCGCAGTCATGGGTTCTGAGGTAACAGGTACCTTATCTCATGGAAAAACAACAAAACACCTCGCCTTTCATGAACATGACACTAACAGCAAAGACAAGCCCTCTGGCAGACCGGCTAGAGGGAACTTCGTTGTCTTAGCACATATTTTAAACCCCCTAAAACAACAGAGTACTAACGTACAGTTCTGGAATGGAAAAGTCATGTCCTAGGCAGAGATCAACATTAATCATTAAAATGATTAGGAAATAATTTCTAGTCGGGTGGTAGTGGCATACACCTTTAATTCCAGAGGCAGGCAGATCTCTGTGAGTTTGAGGCCAGCCTGGTCTACAAGAGTTAGTTCCAGGATAGGCTCCAAAGCTACAGAGAAACCCTATCTTGAAAAAACAAATAAAAAAAAAAAAGAAAAATGAAATAATTCCTTATTTTAACAAAAATGAATAGGTTTAATCACAACATATAAACTGAGGGATACTACAGTTTTATAGGAATTTTGTTATTTTAACTCAAAGTGACAAAACTGGCCAAGAGAACTGAGGAAGAGGCTACTGAGATTTGTCTGGTAACGAAACTAGTTAGGACGCTCAAATTACCACTTATGATTTCTAAGTGCATCCCATCGACTCCTGAGACATTAGTATACTATTATTCCCGTTTTACAGATAGAGACACCAGAGCACTGAGCCACCTGCCTAGGCTCACACAGTTACCAAGGGCAGATGGGAAGGTCCCTAAGGAAATGGAGATAAGAATGATCAAGCAATATGCTCAGCTCCTCTGCAGTCTCCTAACATTCAACCAATGCTGGAGGAGTATCCTCATGTCAGCCCAGTAGAGCACTCCTGGAGTATGAGCTGATGATCCTAAAATCCCCAAGATTCTGTAGTGGGAAATTCATAACTCACCACTATTTCACAAATTTCTTAAGACTTACTTGCTGGACTGGAGAGAAGGCTCAGCCGCTAAAGACTAGGCTCACAGCCAAAATATAAGATCTATAAGACTTTTACTTGCCTATTTCACATTCTTTCCCTCATGAATGAGCAGAATTCTCAGACTACAAGATAACATTACAGACCGAATAAATTTAGAAGCAATTATGTGAACCCATGTCTTTCATTTAAGTGAATAATGAAATATGAAAATATAAAATAATTGCACCATTCTCACTACTTTCTTTGGGAAATGTAGTCATTTTTCATTGTAAGGTAGGCTAATTATGTTAGTATATAATAGATTTAGCACTACTTTTAGATAAACTAAAAACATATTAAAATTCCTTCTAATCAACATAATTCATATGAACAATGAGTCATCAAAAACTTCTAAGAGCATAATGGGTTCTGAGACTCAAAGAGCTGAGAAACCATGAGATCTAGAAAGAGACATCCCACTGAAAATATAAATACAAAGGAAAAGCACACAGCTGTGCTTTATATTCTTTTATAACAACCATTTGGTGATTTTAGCTTTCCTCATGATTGTTTACCAATTCATATATACACTGTTAACAGTTTCAACACTTAAAATTTTAAGCAGAACTCATATATACATACATATTTATAAATATATGTATTTACAACAATAGAAATTAGCCTTGATCCTATATTATATATAAGCATATAAATACATAATATTCACTTATATATATAATATCACTGATATATATATATATATGTAAAATAACAAAAGACTGATGTTGTCTTTTGGAGGAGGGGAACTCAGCATTTTACTATGTAGCCCAGCCTAGCCCTGAATACAATTCTCCCGCCTCTAAGTACAGTTCTATATAAACTATTTTTCATTAAATGTTCCTACTTTCACTTTATTACCCAGTTGAGTGCATAGGAGTCTGGAGTGATTTTCTTTGTGTCAAGAAAAGAGCAGAGCTCAGGCTCATGGTACTGGATGAGCAATCGGAAGAGATGAAATGGCCTCCCCTTCAGGGAACAATCCCTACGAAAAAGAGAAGCGAAGTTTCTCATTACTAGGTCACACATGATCACACCACTATCCAGTCCTGAAACACCCACTTCTTCTTTTCACCCTTGGAGAACCCCAGCATTCCCAGCAAGCCCTCCTGAGAGCCAGGCAGGCGCTCTTCTAACATCCTCCAAAAAACTGCCATAATTATGGCTGACATGCACTTGAGGAAGGTTTCCAGACAAACCCAGCAGCCCTCAAGTGAGAGGACTTCTGGGATCACTAAAATTAGCATTTAGGTTACTGTGATACAGGCAGGGTACCCAAAGACCTAGAGGGTCCTGAGTGAGCCCAGCCTCCTCCTTCCCTGCCAAGGAAGCAGAAACTCCTTGGAGGGCTTCAAGTCTGCACCACAGTTTATAGATCCAGAGCAACATCTTTCAGCAAAGGTGTAAGTCTGAGAAGGGCACATTTCAGAACATGACCTCTGAGCCTGAGAGACCATCAGAGCGGCCTGGATACCACATGTCCAGAGTAAATTCCAGAAGTACTAAGTGCCCGCATCAAAGAGCTGCTCTGTAAGATGAAAGCCTTGAGCTTGTACCATTCCAAAGTGAATCACCTAATATACACTCTGTGAATTTTATTATCACAAGGCCTTTCCCAGAAGAAACGTCACATTCCTGTGCAGATACTTCAAAAGAATGATTACAAAACGACAGAAATGTGTGCTGATGCCTGAATTCCTGGTGGCCTCTGCTATTAACTCAGGAAGCTTCTCATCCAGTCAGCCTTAAGAAGGCTCCTCTGCCTAGGGTGGTCACCGGAGCTACCCCAAACCCGACTCAAACAGTCGCCACCCATGCTTCATCAGAGCGGGTATAGCCCGGTCAACACGCTAGCTCAGTGCTCAGGAGACAAGGTTGCTTCTGGCTGACCTCATGCTGTCTCTGATCTGGGTGGCATCCACTGAAACCACTGTGTGCTGAAGACTTGACAATGCTTCTGTCATCACGCTTTAGCTAGTGCATTTATATATTGACACCTCAAAACTGAGCATTGATTTCATGGGAAATTATCTATCCAAGACAGCAGGTTTTCAGCAGCTTGATCTTACTGACTGAAAAAGAGACCACGTTACTTCTAATCACTGTATCTAAAAACAAACAGCACCAAGACCAAGGCTGTTTTGCCCAGAGGTTTGTTAACACAGAACAGTAACAAATTATGGAACTATACTTAAACACAAAAACTGGCACCTAGTTCATTAAGCAATACTACCATCTTCCTATATGTAAAGCTCAGAGCATAGTTCAACAAGCTATTTTTGCAGGGGCATGGCCTTAAAAAGTAAACTTTAAAGAAAATGAAACAAAGAAAAATGTAGAATTTACAACATTTTACTTAATAATTATTACAGTTTTAACCTGAAAGCATCATTTGGGCCAGTGAGATGCCTCAATAGGAAAAGGTGTTGGCCACAGCTTCATGACCTTAGTTCAATTCCAGGAACCACTCCTACAGACTGTCCTCTGAATCCCACACATACTATGGCATGCACATGTGCACACATACATACACAATAATGAAATAAATTTAGTAGTAATAAGCACCATTAAAGAATATTTTTAAACATTATTTAGAGGTGAGAGTTCAGTTCAGTGTAGAACATATACTGGACATGTGTAAGGACATAGGTTCAACTCTCAGCACTACAAAAATAAAAATACTATTCAAAGAGAGTAAAGAAAATTATGTATGTAAATATAATATTTTACATCAATGCAATAGTTTGTTATGACTTTCAACTATCACTGTCTTGTTACTTTCTTTTGTCTGTTGAGACAGTGTCTCACTCTGTAGTCCAGGCTGCCTTAGAATTGACCCTGCAGTCCAATCTCACCTTGAAATCACAGCAATCCTCCTGTCACTCCGCCTGAGCGCTGGGATTGCAGGTAAGTCACCAAGCACAGCATGCTTGCTTTATTTTAATTTAGAAAATTTATTTTTATGTGTTTGAGCATTTTGCCTGAATGTATGTCTGTGCACTATGTTCACGCAGTGCCTGATGAGGGCAGAAGGTGTCAGATCTTAGAGTTAAAGACAGCTGCAAGCTGCCATGTGGGTGTTGGGAACACGAACTGCCAGAGCTCTTCACTGAGCCATCTCTCCAGCCCCGTGCCCACCCCTCAGTCTACCCCGTGTGATATTAGAAATGGCAGTACACAGAAGGCCCAGAGAGAACTAAATTTATCCAGGGGAGAATAATCCTAAGTCTGAATACTTTCTCAATTAGGTAAACGCAGAGCAATCAAATGCTAAGGTGGAACAGAGAGACAGGAAGAACACGGGGAACATGGGCAGTGGCTGAGGTATAAGGTCTCATTTCTTAAAATAGTGAGCATCGCTGGGAAGAAGCCACTGAAAGAAAATTCATCTAAGGGCTGCACGCTGCAATGTTCCTCCCAACCACAAGGGTGTGTGCTTGATACAGCTCTACGCATCTTACCTCCCAATCAGTAGTAAGATGATACATTAACATTGGATTTATCCGCTGGGGGAGTAGAGGCAGGCAGATCTCTGAGAGTTCAAGGCCAGTCTAGGTTACAAAGAGAGTTCCAGGATAGCCAGGGCTGTTAGACAGAGAAATCCCGTCTCAAAACTAATGACAACAACAACCAAAACCAAACAAAAAGGACCAGGAAGGATGTGACAAGATGAGGTGTGACACAGCTCAACACAGCCCCTCCTCTCCGCCTGTCACTGCCCTGAGATTTAGAGACAGTGCTGGGACATCTTGTCCCTTGTTGTAGATGAAATGAGAAGTCACAGATCACGGCAGCCAACAGGGACAGTGTGGCAGACCTATCCCTAACCAGGGATCCCAATTCCGTCTCTGCCATGACCTTCAGTGTCTTTGGAACCAGTTTCTTTATATAGAGAAGTATAGGTTCAAAGAAGCACAGAGGCTCACCACTCTGCCCTGACTACAATCTCCGGGGAATTTAAAAACAGGTGCAAACAGGTCTAGTGTGCTTAAACTCCTGGGACTTCTGGCTGAATCAACTTTTTGTTCTGCTTTAGATTTATTTTTTGTCTATAGATTTGTTTTTTTTTTTGACTAAACATTTCTCTCAAGAAGATAAATTATCAATAAACATATAAAAAAGATACCTATTATCATTAGCCAGCAGTGAAACCAAAATCAAAAACCTCAACAAGGGACTGGGGTGCAGCTCAGTGTGAGCATATGTGTCTCCACCATGAATATCCACAATTGAACAGCCAAGACACTGGACGAGATTATACTTAAAATTTCTTTGGGCTCTGAAAAATATGACTACCTGAACCATAGCACTCAGAACTACAACAATATTCAGCCTTCTGAGGACCTCCCCACCCTCCTCACCACCATGTCCCCTTCCGCAAGCAGCTCCATATCTGTCTCGTCTTGGCTAACGCACCATTTGGCTGGGGAAGCCGTCCTTGATACTGACGGTAAATTACGTCACCCACAGAATATTCCTATAGTATTCTATATTTCACCTTCCCAAGACTCTGCACATTTCAGCTTGCTTGTAGGACTATGTTCCCGTAAGGCAGAAAGACCAAACACCTGGACATGCAGGACTATGCTCCTAACTGCAATCCTAACTCCTCACATAAAGTAGTACTTACAAAATCCCGTTATTTTTACTTTTAGGTGAAGTTAAGCTTCAAGTACAAACTCTAGTAGTGCAACTTCCTAATAAAAAGAATCCCATAAAACTCTTTATAATGGGGGCTGGAGAAATGGCTCAGCACTTAACTGCACTGGCAATTCTTCCAGAGGACTGAGGTTCGATTCCCAGCACCCACATGGAGGCTCACAACCATCTGTAAATTCAGTTTCAGAAATGGGACACCCCATTCTGGCCTTCTCAGGCACCAGGCACTTATGTGATATACAGACATACGTGCAGGCAAAACACCCATACACATAATAATTTTTTCAAATAAGTCAAATAGCAATTATACCTCTAGCAACCTCAAAAATTGCCTGGCCCTTTTCCTTTACCATCAAAAGAAATATAACAAACTTTATTTGAAAGTAAAATGGACTTTTATAACTACAACCAAACCATAGCTTACCTGGGAATGTACTTATTCATGATGGCATAGAAGCAGTTGTATAGGTCGCTGCGAGGCAACTGGAGACACACCAGTGGCTTCAGGAGATGAGTCCAGCTCAGCGAGCTGCTGTATTTAACATTGCGTGATTTACAGTAAAAAGTAATTACAGATTCAATATCCAGAAGCAATTCTGCTGCCTTCTCCTCTGGCACTGAGAGCTGCTCTAGAAATAAAGCATCAACCTAAAGTTATCAGGGAACTACAGAGGCTCAGTGACCAGGCCCCTACCTGTTCACAAATACCGCTGTGTGAGTCTATTAAACTATGATAAAAGCAGTAAAACTGTGACTGTATTTTTCTCATAATTTTCTTTTTCTAGTAGTGAAATAGAATCATGGCTTTGCATAAGCTAGGTAAATGCTTTATCAATGAGCTATATCTAGTAATTCTTGTATTTAACAGACACTGGCATCTGCAAAACCTAAGAAAAAACACAGTCAAAATTCTTTATAATAGTCAAGTATCAATTTTTAAAGTTGTCATTATGTACATTCATTGTACATGGTACTGTGTTCTGTTGAACATATTCTGTCTAATCTTCTATCTAACTTAAAGCTATTACAGCACAACTCTCAGTTCACATACAGTGTTTTATTTTTCTTACCTAGCCCTCAGAGAGAAGACAGGAGACAGTTACTAGCAAACAGTACTTAGTAATATTGACCATGTTCATGTTAACCATAGACGGCCAATTTGAAGCAGGGTAATGGGCAAGGAGAGGATAACCGTGCTGTTGGAAAGTCAAAGGACATTTTCTAACAAGACTATCAATTGCTCTACAATGTGAAGCTTTGGCAACTAGCGGGAGAGTTCATTCTCTAGCATAAACTTCAGTACTTTATTCCTTCCCTTCCCTGGTTTTAAATCTTGGTTTTTATTTTGTAATAAAGCTAACTGAACATGCACAAGCAAAATTACCTATGACTTCTCATACTGGCATTTTCATACAGAATAAACAGATTTAAAATGTATATTAAATATGAACAAAACTATAACCATTATTATTAAAATCAAGGTAATCTCAGAAATATATGTTATATACATCATGTGAAGTCTTCAAATCTCTTGTCCAAATTCCCTTTGTTCTGTTCACACTAGCAACAGCCTGCCTGCCTGCCTGCCTGCCTGCCTGCCTGCCTGCCTGCCTGTAGTGCTGGTAACAGAACCAAGGCTCTCCTTTATGTCAGGCAAGCACGCTACTGCTGAGCTACATCTCAGATACAGTTTCTGAGTAGTTAGTACACTGAAGCCTATTTAACCAATGCTTTAACTAAGATGTAACAGAAAAAAAAAAAAAGATTCCAACATACTATAAATAATTAGAAAAGACAGTATAAACTACATAGGCTTAATAAGTATCATGAATTAACACAGATTTTGTAGAGAGGTTGGAAACCTGTTCACCCATTATTTATAACAATTTTAAAATAGTAGATCATGATCTGTAACTCAAAGACAAACTTTCAGAACGCGGTCTCTTTATCTGAAGGCTACATGTAATCACGTGGGCCTACAATTATATGAGAAACAAGATGAAGAACATGACAAATCTGTAAATGTGTAAAAAAATCATTAATAGAAAATGATCAGTAAAACTGGGCTCTTTCTCAAAATTATATGTCTCAAGATTTTCCTAAAAGGGCCAAACTATTTATAAGATTTTTACAAATTCAACATATCCCAAATTATAACAAGATAACTTTCTTCATAGTTATCAAACTTACCAATAAACTCTAGGCAGTCTTTATGAATAGTGTTCTGCTCGGGCAAGTCTAAAACACCATCCCATGATGCCAAACTATCGCCTTTTCCTGCAACATTTAGAGCAATCTGGAAGAAAGACGTCAAAAACAACTAGCATCGTTGTTATTGCCCCTTCCTATAAAACATGCTTTTCTAAGGAAAGCACGAATTTAGGAATAACAAGATTACAAGCTTCTGTGTCTGTGCACCACCCAGTGCCACCACTACCACGTGACAGAAATGCTCCTCTCTCACTTTCCCACTTCATGTTGGTTCAGTGGGTAGAATGGATTACACAATATTACCCGGCTTTATTTAAAGCCAACTTTTTTGAAATGTAAAAACTAAGAATATAATATTGTCAATTAAAAAAATATACCTATGCCACATACAATTAAAATTATAAAAAAAGAATTCTTAATGAATTGAGATGATATTTTCTAAGTTTTTTCAAGTACGTGTAAAAACTATTTATTTATTTATTTATTTATTTATTTATTTATTTATTTATTTATTTGCTTGAGACAGGATAGCCCTGGCTATCCTGGAATTCACTCTGCAGACCAGGCTGGCCACCACACATTTTAATTTTTTTTTAGTGGTAGAGCTGGGAAGTGAATCCAGAAGCCCAGCACAGGGTGGGCAAGCAAGCACCTTACCACTGAGCCACATCCCCAACCAAAATTATCACTGTCTTAATTAACAGACTCAAGAGACAACCAAATGCAATCAGCAGTATTTCCAGGATTTGAATTTGAGCAAATCCCTTATAAAAATACTTTTATAAGACAACTTAAAAATTATTTTGATACTAAAGAATTGCTTTTTTTTAAGACAGCTAATGATTGGTAGAGAGGGAAAGACATTTTCTTCAGTGGGCGCAGCCACTGGTTAAGACTGCCCATGCTCCTATAAGTCTAAGGATACCTGGATCACCTCCCCTCAAAAGGGGAAAAAAGACAAAAAATAGAGGGGACTTACTGCAAAGAGGAGCAGGACCATCGAGACAGGAAGGGACAAGTGGGTGGTGGAGGTGAGTATGTACATACATGTAAAACCATTAACCCTGACACCACCATTGTGCAGTTAATATGCACTGATAAAAAAGTAAGAACTGTTCATCTGGGTCTGCTGGTCTTAGAGTTACTCTAAAACTATTTTTCAGGAATTTCATTTTGAAGTATTTTAGTTTGCTTTACAAAATCCAGGATGAAGGGACAGGGAGGATATGATGAGAACACTAGTCAAACACGGCTGGTCGGATGCTGGCCAAAGTTAAAGCTGAGTTCTAGATACACGATAGGTCCTTGACAAGTCTCTGTGCTTTTCATTGGCGAGGCACACACAGCATCTGGACATTCTGCTTTAGGAGACAGAGTTCTGCCTTCACGAACATTATCAGATTAGAGGAACTGCTAAATAAAGGACGGAGAAGCAGGTTGATCACACTGGGAAATCGCGAAAGCAAATCACAGTAACTTATCCACGGCAGTAGGAATGGCTGATGCCTGATACAGCACTCACCGTGCATAAACACTATTCTGTGTTTAAATTCCTACAATAAGGGGGAGGGGGAGGGAAAGGGGAGGCGGCGGTGGGGAAGAGACAGAAATCTTTAATAAATAAATAAATAAATTCCTACAATAAGGCATTTAGAATGTTATGTGCAGCTCTAATTCCAATGCTGTTAAATGTACATGCACATGAGGAAAAAAAAAAAAAGGACACACACCTAGATATTGGGTGGTCTACCTGTTGGCAGTAAATAATTTCTATTTCATCCCTTATGCTTATAGCTTTTCAAAAAATATGTAATATCTTTATTCAATTCTTTCTTTTTTTAATCCCCCACTGCTTGCTGCTTGTTTCTGCACTTGGTTACTATTCGCTAACAATCTACATAAGGATTACAGCCATTTCTAGGGCTACAAAACTATCACCACTGCAAACATTATTATTAAGTATAGGAAACACTACAGAAACATTTATTTTGAGACATGGTCTCATTTCATCTTCCTGGCTGGTCTAGAATTCACCACATAGACCAGGCAAGCCTCAGGCTCACAGAGATCTGCCTGTCTCTGCCTCCCAGCACAGGCAGGGTTAAAAGCATATGTGACTACACCTGGCTCAAAAGCATACTTTTAGTCAGTCACTCAGGTCGATTCTAGATGCAGTATACTCTTCAACAGTCTCTTCAGAGAGCTGAAAACCAATTAGTAAAAGTTTACTAAGTGACTGTATTTTACCCATCGGTTTCAAGTTACCTTCCAAACCTGGGCCCTCAGTTCAGCTGGCAGTGGTCTCCCTTGAATTATATTTCTCAAAGTTTCAAGATCACAACCTCCTGCTTCCAGGGCTTCTTCAAGATCTTTTTCCCTAAAAAAAAGAAAAAAGAAAAAGAAGAGAGGGGGGAGGGAGGGAGGGAAGGAGGGGGAGGGGAGGGGAGGGGAGAGGAGAGAAGAGGAGAGGAGAGGAGTTCTGGTCATTAAAACTACTCTTGAATCATCTTGTACAAGATGCACTCATAAGGATGACGTGCAAAAGGCTACATCTCAGAAGAAAAGGTTTTCTGCAGTCAGAACACAACACAAGGCTCATGCGGCAACCATATGTTCTGCTTTAGGGATAAGAGTTCTGCCTTCCCAGGAATTACTGATCGGAACTGTTAAGTAGATGACACAAGTCTGCTGATAGCACTGTCCACTCGTGAAGACAAATCACAGCAATGTAGTCTCAGCAGTGGGGACGGCCTGGTTACATTCTACATATGTTCGTTAATTGTTTAGAAACAGAATCTCACTTACCCCAGGCTGGCCTGAAACTTAAATTTCTCTTCCTCCTCCCTCCATCTTCTAAGGGCTGGGATTACAGAGTACACAGCCATCCCAATCTACACGTGTTCTCTCTAACCTTCACCACGGTGTAGTTACGATGCGAAAAGAGGCAAACGTGGGTTATGAACACTTATGAGACAACTGAAGGAACCATCCTGTGATATCGGAAATAAGTATTCTTGTGTTTAATGTGTTATCATCTCATGGCAATGACTGATAACAAAGTCAGGAGACAAATTTTAGCAGTCTGGATGCCAAATTCACACCCATAACATTATGTATAACAGTGGCAAAATGAGAGCCTGAAATCCCACCAGGAAATCCCAAGCACCGCAGTCGGGACTACTTAGGACATAATTCTACAATTATTCCCAGAGCAGAGCCTGACTTACAAGAAGTGTTACACAAATTCTTGTATTTTATTAATTAATATTGTAAAGCACAATATTAAAAACAATAACAAAATACCATCATGCAAAGCAGGGGGCAGTTGTGCTCAATCTACCACGTCCGAGGAAAAAAGAATAAAGTTCATTTTCTTTCCACTGTGCATGATTAAGATGATCAGTTAAGAACTTCCACAAGGAACGAGCTGTTTTGTAGCTAGAAATTCCATTTAAATCCATTCCCTAGGAATTTCAGCTATTTTAGCATAGTTTAAAATATATTAAAATCTGTAAAAATGTGAAAAAGATCACAATTCAGTCACAATTTCTAGGATTCTTGAAGCAACTTAAGAAGAAAGGTAGGGTTGCTAGATCTGGAAATCGGGATGCTGTCTCACTTCTGCAGTTGTAAAGAAAAATCAGTGACTCTGAGTAACTCAAACCCTCCCATGCTGGCACGGTTCTCAGAGCACTGTTTAAGTGCACACACTCAGTAGGCCGTTCCCTTAACAAAGGGATTAGATGGAAATGGAATCACTCAGGCACAACCAAGACAAGCCCTGGTCAAGTGCAGAGTCTCCACAAAGAGTCCGAACCCACACTGGACACTGGTGAGCGGCTAGCCCATGCTAACCAGGTTGTATGAGACAGGCGATCAGAATTTGAAAAGCGGCTTCTAACTGTGAAATTAAAAAGACAATGTGTGCATGGTGAATAAATACCATTTGTTGTCAAATGTGCAAATGAAATGGGGAACATTTTTAGCCGAGGTCTAAATATGAAATAAGCCATTAACCCACTGCCAAAGATATGGAACTCAGGAGAGCATTCCTCTCTAGAGGGGTAGAGCTGTCGTTTGTTCTCCTGAATTAAAGTATCTGGTTATCAGAAGGATGGATGCTCCCTTCTGCCCACCTGGCTACCAGAAGGTGGAGCAAGATCATTTCACAGTTCAGTGAACAATCCCCTGTGGCAGGGAAGGCAGAGAAGACACCTGATGTCGCTTCTGGCCTCTGCACACATATACACATATGTGTTGTAGAATATTACTGTAAGGTGCGCTACTTTTGCTTATGCTCTGGGACATTTGTTTGATGATGCAAAGATGTGTTTGAGTAAATAAAAGTCACCTGTGGTCCCGAGGCTACATCAGCAATGAGCTGACAGGAAGTTGTAGAGAGGAGCCAGGTGGAGAAGGGTTTAGAAGAAGGGGCAAGAAAGAGCACAGGGGCTTCATGGGAGTCACCAGGAGGTGAACTAGGTGAGCACTTGCTACTCAGCCTCTCTGGGGAATTCTGTAACACAAATGAACCAGAATTTTCCAATTTCTTAGTGCCAAACCTTATTTTCTTTTTGACATAGCTCTGCTACATGCCTCACTATTTCAGACAACAGAGCCAGTGTCTGTCAAAACACCTATCCTCCAAGGACTTTCAGAGTCATAGCAGTGTTCACGCACACCTCTTAATGTGGCTGCTGCTGGACTCTGTGATGCTGTGCCCAGGGGACCACCTCCTATGGTGGCAGCTCAACTGTAAGCAAGTGCCATAGAGACCAGAAAATACTATACTGAAAGTAGTAAAGACACCTGCCGCAAACCTAAATAATTAAAAACAACGGTGTCTTTCGAGGAAGCCAAAGGTTCAGCTTTCAGACCCGAAACCCCACCAGCATGTGTCCCTGTAGTAAAGCCTTGCAAAGACTGCAGCTAGGACTGTAGGAAAGGAGGAGCCGAGAGGGGACTTCACATAGCGCTCAGCCCCCAAAGAGACTCAAGTCTCAGCCTTTGAACACGCAATGCCTACCAGTCTAACTGGGTCTGGCAAGGTTTGGGCAGGCAGGCTGTAGTTTTTTCAGTTTTCTTTGGCTATATGAAACTACAAACTCACCTTAAAAGCTAAAGCTTGGTACAAATGTACTAGAAAGGCAGACAAGGTCCCAAAATAGTAAAGTACAGGCTTTATGCAAGTTCAAGACACAGCAAATACCAAGCCTTATGGCTGGAAATAGAGTGAACCACCTCCCTCCTGGCTCTGTAACTCTGAAACTGTAACATATGTTAGAACACAAAGGGTGCTTCAATGAGCTACCAATAACATGCTTACAAAATATAAATAAAAGTCCATCAAAGGGTTTCAAACCTGTGATCTCAGGAATCACAAGGCTGAAAGGCAAGAGGATTATAGAAGTTTAAGGCCAAAGTGAGACCCTGTCTTAAAAAAACAAAACAAAAGAAAATAACCCAGAAAGAAAAGTAATAACTACCTCCAAAATTAAATGTAATAAAATTTCCTCTCATTGAATGTTTTGTGGCCAAATCCTCAAAGCACTGTAAGACAAGCTGCTTTAGAAGCATAGCCAGGCAGACACTAGCTCATACACCAGCTATTAACTGAGTTGGATCCTCTTCCATCAGACAGGAACAAAAACCTACACAACGGCACAGGAGCAAAAGCATAAACTACATCCACTTCCAAACTTAAAATGCATTCCCAATGCTTCTAGGATCAGTACATCCAACTGGAAAAAATTATAATTGTTTTTAAATAAGCCACTCAATAAATCATATGAAAAACATGACTTCCAAAACAATAAAGATTATCAGTTTAGCCTTGGTTGCCTCTGCAGAGTTGAGGGTGAGCCCCTATTGCTGAAGACACTACACACTTTAGACACGGGACGTGAATGATTTGAGCTCAATCTGACCTGAGGGCCTCTTTCCTGTCATCTACCTTCCATGGTTCCAGAAAATACTATGGAAGCTTCCAACAGAGGAAAGAAACTACACAGTCCTACTCAGGCGCAATACCTATGAAGCATGACAATGACCAGAACGACAAGCTGTCTATAAAGGCTGCTAGCTTTAAGCCTGACCAATTGTTTATACTTCTAAAAATAACTAACCATCCAGCTGTAAGCACTGGCAAGCAACAGGACAAGCAGTAAGCATTCACTTCAAGTTGTTTTATAGCTTAATTTGCTATGATTGATATAATTTGTAATATACTGGTTACAAATCACTAACCCTGAATACTCCACATGACAGTTGGTAGAAATACAAATAGGAAGCTTTGTTAGAGAATCATCTGAACAACAGCTATGGATAGAGTTCAGTGACTACAGGGAGCTTTGTGTAGCTTTCTACTTTTTTCAGATTCAAATTTTTTAATTGATTTTATTGAGCTATAAATCTTTTTTTCTTCTCCCCTTCCTTCCTCTCCCCTCCCCTTCAATCTTTTCCCATGGTACCCAGGCTCCCAATTTACTCAGGCCATCTTGTCTTTTTCTACCTCCCATGTAGATTAGATCCATGTATATCTCTCTTAGTGTTCTCATTGTTGTCTAGGTTCTCTGGGATTGTGATTTCTAGGCTGGTTTTCGTTGCTTTATGTCTAAAAACCACTTATGAGTAAGTACATATGACATTTGTCATTCTGGGTCTGAGTTTCCTCACTCAATATGTTTTCTAGCTCCATCCATTTGCCTACAAATTTCAAGACGTTATTACTTGTTTCTGCTGTGTAGTACTCCATTGTGTAAATGTACCACATTTTCCTTATCCATTCTTTGGTCAAGAGGCATTTAGGTTGTTTCCAGGTTCTGGCTATGACAAACAAAGCTGCTATGAACATAGGTGAGCACATGTCCTTGTGACACAGTTGAACACCTTTAGGTATATACCCAAAAGTGGTAATGCTGGGTCTTGAGGAAGGTTGTTTCCTAATATTCTGAGAAATTGCCATACTGATATCCAAAGGGGCTAGTTTGCATTCCCACCAGCAATGCAGAAGTGTTCCCTTTTCCCCACAACCTCTATATAACATAAGTTGTTATCAGTGTTTTTGATCTTGGCCATTCTTACAGGTGTAAGATGGAATCTCAGAGTTGTTTTGATTTGCATTTCTCTGATGACTAAGGATGTTGAGCATTTCCTTAAGTGTCTTCCAGTCATTTTAAATTCCTCTGTTGAGAGTTCTCTGTTTAAGTCTGTATTCCATTTTTTTATTGGATTATTTGTTCTTTTGATGATCAATTTCTTGAGTTCTTTGTATATTTTGGAGATCAGACCTGTCTGATGTGGGGTTGGTGAAGATCTTTTCCTATTCTGTAGGCTGCCATTTTATCTTGTTGACTGTGTCCTTTGCTTTACAGAAACTTTTCTGTTGTAATGAGGAGGCAGCAAGCTGTATTCCCGCCTGGACCCTGGTAGCTTATGTCCCGAAATAACAACACACAAATTGTATTCTTTTAAACACTGCTCGGCCCATTAGTTCTAGCCTCTTATTGGCTAACTCACATATCTTGATTAACCCATTTCTATTAATGTGTGTAGCACCACGAGGTGGTGGCTTACTGGGAAGGATCTTAACCTGCGTCCATCTTGGAGAGAAGAGCTATCGTGTCTGCCTCACTTTCCTTCTTCCCAGCATTCTGTTCTGTCTACTCTACCCACCTATGTTCTGACCTATCAGGCCAAGCAGTTTCTTTATTAATTAACCAATGAAAGCAATAGATAGATAGAAAACCCACCTACATCACTTTTCAGTTTCAGGAGGTCCCCATTTATTAACTGTTTCAGTGTCTGTGCTGCTGGGGTTATATTATGAAGTTCAAGTATACTTCCCACTTTCTTTCTATGAAGTTCAGGGTGGCTGGCTTTATGTTGAGGTCTTTGATCAATTTGGACTTGGGTTTTGTGCGTGGTGATAGATATGGGTCTATTTTCATTCTTCTACATGTTGGTATCCAGTTATGCCAGCACCATTTGTTAAATAGGCTTTCTTTTTTCCATTTGATAGTTTTTGCTTCTTTGTCAAAAATCAGGTGTTCGAGGGTGTGTAGATTAATATCCAGGTCTTCAATTCGGTTCCATTGGTCCTCCTGTCTGTTTTTATGACAATACCGGACTGTTTTCAGTACTGTAGCTCTGTAGTAGAGTTTGAAGTCAGAGATTGTGATGCCTCCAGAAGTTTCTTTATTGTACAGGATTGATTTGGCAATCCTGGGTTTTTTGCTTGAAGTTGAGTACTGTTCTTTAGAGGTCTGTGAAGAATTTTGCTGGGATTTTGATGGGCATTGCATTGAATCTGTAGATTGCTTTTGGTAAGATTGCCATTTTCACTATGTTAATTCTACCTACCTAAGAGCATGGGAGATCTTTCCACTTTCTGGTGTCTTCTTTAATTTCTTCAAAGATTTCAAAGACTTGTCATACAAGTCTTCCACTAGTTTGGTTAGAGTTATTCCGAGATATTTTATGCTATTTGTGGTTATTGTGAAGGGTGATGTTTCTCTGATTTTTTTCTCAGCCCATCATGTGTGTAAAGAAGGGCTACTGATTTTTTTTTTTTAGTTAATTTTGTATCCTGTTACACTACTGAAAGTGTTTATGAGTTGTAGAAGTTCCCTGGTACAATTTTGGGGGTCGCTTATGTAAACTATCATATCATCAGCAAATAGTGAGAGTTTGGCTTCTTCTTTTCTGATTCGTATCCCCTTGTTCTCCTTTTGTTTTCTTATTGCTCTAGCTAGGACCTCAAGAACTATATTGAATAGATATGGAGAGAGCGAGCAACCTTGTTCCTGATTTCATTGAGATCACTATGAGTTTCTCTCCATTTAGTTTGATGTTGTCTGTTGGCTTGCTGTATATTGCCTTTATTATGTTTAGGTATGTTCCTTGTATCTCTGATGAAAAAGCTTTCAACAAAATACAACATCCCTTCATGATAACTCACTACTTTTAAATGCAATCTCAAACCACCAACACTTTCTAGGTATTTCAACCAACACATAGGATGGAACATTTAGAAAGCCTTGAGAACTCACAATATTTTGAAAGCTTAATTTATTTATAAAATCTTGTCATCTGGGTTTGGTTTAGGAAGGCCTTCTGCATATGTGTTCCTTTTATTGGTTAATAAAATAAAGCTGCTTTTGGCCAATGGCTTAACAGGGTAAAGCCAGGTGGGAAATCCAAACAGAGATGTAGAAAGAGGGTAGGCAGAGTCAGGGAGATGCTATGTAGCTGTTATGTAGCTGCTGCCGAAAGAGAGAGATGCCTGGGAACTTTACTGATAAACCATGAGCCTCATGTAAAATATAAATAATGGAAATGGATTAATTTAAGATATAAGAGCTAGCTAGCAATATGCTTAAGCTATTGGTCAAGCAGTGTTTTAAATAATATAGTTTCTGTGTAATTATTTTGGGTCTGGCCAGTTGGGAATGAATGAACAAACAGCCTCTGCTAACATGGGTTGGTTTCAGAATAAGGTATGATTATCATAAGTATTTTTACTGGATTGTATATTTATAAGCCATAGGGGAACACACCACATTTTTAGCTTAAAACTTCATGAAACTATGATTATGTCTACAAAAGCAGCCCTGGGAGATTCTCTTATCAAACAATACCATCCTTTCCAGAATAGGTGTGTTAACGAGAACCTGTACCAAGTAAGGAAGATGTTAAATATACTTCTTTTGGTCAGACAGCCCGCACGAATATGGCAGCTACAAGATTTCTTCACTATGCAACAGCAAAAGGCTATAGAGATCACAGAAATTCAGTTCTGTAAATGTTAAAATTAACTATAAATTGAATAAATGTTGATAACCCTTTTGTAAAGATTTCCTTTCTTATCCATAAGCTACGAAGATCAAGCTGTAGCACATGGTACTCACGGCAGCTCTTGGTCTCCAAAGGGAAGAAACTTCTAATAGTTGCATGTATGAAGCTGAGCTGTGTTCGCTGCAAGGCTTTCCAGACAAAACGGAAGAGTTTCTCCATGGGAACAGTAACCTCCAACTGCTAACTTCCTCCCCCCATGCTTCCTCAAGACAAAAGTCCTCAGCACCTTCCTAGTCACCTCTGCATTTAGTTACTATTTACTTGTATGTGAGCACGTGCACATGATACAGCACATTGTATGTGAACACGTGCACATGATACAGCACATTGTATGTGAACACGTGCACATGATACAGCACACTGTATGTGAACATGTGCACATGATACATCACATTGTATGTGAACATGTGCACATGATACATCACATTGTATGTGAACACATGCACATGATACAGCACATTGTATGTAAGCACATGCACATGCCACAGCACATTGCATGTGAACATGTGCACATGATACAGCACATTATATGTAAGCACATGTACATGCCACAGCACATTGTATGTGAACATCTGCACATGCTACAGTACATTGTATGTGACCTCGTGCACATGCCACAGCACATTGTATGTGAACATGTGCACGATACATCACACTGTATGTGACCTCATGCATATGCCACAGCACATTGTATGTGAACATGTGCAGAGGCAACAGGACAACTTTCAGGGTAGTTTTCTCCCTCCACCACAAAGGTCCTGGTGACCAAACTCAGGTAGCCAGGCTTGGCAGCATCTTTACCTGCTGAGCATCTCACCAGCCACTTTCCACAGAGAAATATGTCTGCAGTCAAAGCAATTTACTTGGGAATTAAAAAATATTTGCTTAAAATAAAGAATGGGATGAAAATGGCAAAGTCTGTCTGAGACATTATCTACAGCTGTTACATATTTCTTCTTTTTCTTTTTGGTTTTTCAGGAAAGGGTTTCTCTGTGCAACATCCCTGGCTATCCTAGAACTCATTTTGTAGACCAGTCTGGCCTCAAATTACAAAGATCTTCTGCTTCTGCCTCCTGAGTGCTGGGATTAAAAACTTGCACCACCACACCCTGCTCCATTATAAATTTACCCAAAGTACAACGACTAAAAACAAACAAACAAATGACAACAATAATATTAACTTTCTTGAAAACACTGACTTAGAAAAAAACAGACCGAAGGAGGAAAAGTGATCATTTTGCAACATCTGGGCAATGTTTCCCAAAAGTACGTTGCTGGTTGAAAAAAAAAAAATCCTACTTTGGCGAATGTATATGCCAGATTTACTTTTTAAAACTGGATTCCAAGGACTGATTAAGATTTACTTGATAAAGAGGCTTTCACAAATCTTCATGTTGGTTGTTAAATCTTGATAGAATTTACAAAACAAACCTCAAGAAGTTCTGGTATTTGCTCGATATGATAGTTCCCACATTATCCTAGTACCGAGGCAGGAGGACTGCCACAAACTCAATGCCAGTTTGTAGCCTGGTCTACACACTGGCTTCTAGGTCAGCCCAGACCCTGTCACAAACCAAAAAGGATTTCTGGTATTCGCCTGCACATTCATGAGGGTACATTTTTCTAAGGAGCATTTCTAAAACTTCCATCCTTCGAAACAAAGGAAAGGGTCAGCGAGATGACTCAGCAGGTAGGATGGTTGCCGGTGCCTGCTGACCCGAGTTCAACCGCAGCACCCACGAGAAGGTGGAAGGAGAGAGCCAACTCCACAAAGCTGTCCTCTGTCATACACACACACACACACACACACACACACACACACAGAAACTCTTTACAGCGAAAATAATACAGCTTCCTTTGCATTTAAAGCAAGTAAGTTACTTATTTCTCCATCAATGAATTAAAGCAATGGAAAAATTGATGAGTTGTTAAGGTTATCAAACAGTAAAATTTCACACATGTCCTAAATATTACCACAAATAATAAACTAATCTTTTAATATATGATAGATTACTTATTAAATTAATATACAGTATAATATAAATACATTATACAATGATTATTTAGATGATGTAGGTAACCATACTTTAAGATTAAAAACAAACAAAAACCCTGTGATTTGGGGCAGGAATATGAGAATATAATATTATGAAATAAAAGATAACATATAAATATACATAAGTTTCTCCTCATTGTCTAATCATGTCAATCTTGAACTATTTCTTCCCATGGATATAAGAGAGGTAGTGATGTACACAGCTCACAGATGTATTTTTACATCTATACAGGGTCCACAAAGTGGACACACATATATGCTCAATAATGTGCATCTCTGAATACTGTACTTTATAAAACACAGCCAATTCAATAATTGAACCATATTTTTATGAGGGCTTTCTTTAGGAATCTCTTTAAAAATATGTGAAATATATAACACAAATGCAGTCAGTATTAGAAAGAACCCAGGGCTTACAGAAGGAGATGTTAATTAAGTACACACTTTTCATTAACAGGATTTGCCATATGACCTCCAAGTCCGTCCCCTCTCCTCCAAGAAGGCAGTAACAGTAATCTAAGCTTCCTGTCTCAAAGCGCTGCTGTGAGATGCCCATCACCTGTGCATGCACAGGGAAGGCTCCATACAAATGCTTGGAAACATTGCTTACTTTCCTTGCTAAATTTCTTAACTATCGCCTGGTATGGTTTGAATCTGAATGCCTTCTCACAGGCCCATATCTGAACAACTGGCCTCACACTGTGGCACTATCTGTATCATTCCTTCTGACAAGATGATGAATTAAAGCAACCAGAACACAGCACTACAATGAACAGCTCCGGCTTTAATACTCCCTCCACCCCCCCTCCCCAAAAAAACTTTACCCAGCCGCTTTATTATAAACAGCACCGAGTGGATATTTGTCAAGCCATGAATGCTTCACTAAACAAGTTTGCTTTCTGATATGTAAGGGCAGGTACTGTCGTTAGCTGACACCAAAGAGAGGCCGCATTTCCATTGTGTAGCAGAAATGCTCTGCTAAGCATAGTGCAACAGCTCTGTCCTACGCTATCCTCTTCATACACTGGCTGTCCACTACAGATTACATTACATTAGATAGTTTCTTTATACAACCAATTCTTTTACAACTCAAAAGTTTAACACTTGAAGAACTCAGTAACACATTAAACTCAAGAATTAAAGTGTTTATTGAGTAAGATTTTCACATTAAGTTCAGAATGCCAACAATCATATAATTACAAGAAAAAGTTTGGTTATAGATTTGGATCTCTGAGGAGTATTCAAGAAAAAATTACTCAGAAAATAAAAGCATACAAGCCGGGTGGTGGCGCACACCTTTAATCCCAGCACTCAGGAAGCAGAGGAAGATGGAGCTCTGAGTTTGAAGCTACTCTGGTCTACAAATCAAGTTCTAGGACAGCCAACACTGTTTGTTACACAGAGAAACCTTATCTCAAAAAAAAAAATCAAAAAGAGAAGAATAATCTAATTTTGATTTTCTCTATTCAAATTCTAGACTAGTTTCGTAATTAACTTTAAATCAACTTATGTGATAAAAATTAAATCATCTTAAGTTATAGAAATCTTGTGAGGGATTTCATCACACTCTCTGAGCTTCCGTCGTTGCAGTTCTAGAGGGGTAGGAAGCTTAAACAGATCACCTTGCTTTCCAAAAGGAATGAGCCGTATACCAGCCAGCAAATAGCTCAAGGGAACATAAACATTAGAAAACATATACGAAACGATAGCTTGGTATGCACTGATCATGGTTACACAAACATCTGCATTCATTCATATGCATTCATCCAACAACATTTCCTGAGCTACCTGCTATCGGTTATTTCCCTTGAGAAGTTCACTATCTGTGAAGCAATAAAGTGAGACAGCTCAGCAGTTAATGTGCTTTCTGCCAAGTCTGATTACCTGTGTCCAATAACCAGAACACACATTGTAAAAAGAGACTTTTTGTGGGGCTGGAGAGATGGCTCAGAGGTTGAGAGCATTGCCTGCTCTTCCAAAGGTCCTGAGTTCAATTCCCAGCAACCACATGGTGGCTCACAACCATCTGTGATGGGGTCTGGTGCACTCTTCTGGTCTGCAGACATACACACAGACAGAATATTGTATACATAATAAATAAATAAAATATTGAAAAAAAAGAATGTTCTACCTTCAAGTCATGACCATTAAAAAAAAAGAGAGACTTTTTGTTTGTTTGTTTGTTTATTGGGACAGGGTTTCTCTGTGTAACCCTGGCTGTCCTAGAACTTGCTCTGTAGACCAGGCTGGCCTTGAACTCACAGATCCACCTGCCTCTGCCTCCCAAGAGCTGGGATTAAAGACGTGCCCAGCCAGACCCACTGGAGTTGACGTTCTTAAATGTGCCTTCTGATCTAGATCATAAATTCCTTGGGGACAGAGCCTGAGGTTTTTCTCTCCTCTCTTCCTTCTCCTCCTTCTCCCTTCCTCCTCCTTCCTGTCCTCCCCTTTTCTTCCCTTTCACCCCCGTCTTCCTCTCACCCTGGCTAGTTCGCGCTCTGTGGTTTCTGGGACAGGGTCTTACTCTGCAGCCCAGAGCACTAAAATGTACTGTGTAGCTCAGGTTAGCCTTGAATTTGTACCAATTCCCCTGCCCCAGCTGAGGGAATAATGCTGGGATTGGGAGCAAGCCCTCATAGCCAGTCTAGTTTGATCGTAGTCATAAGGATGGGTTTGGGGGCAATGTGCACGTGGAAAGCCTTACACGTGACACAGCTGAACTCAAAACCATTCTGTAACAATCCCATTTACCAAGCATGCAAGGAAGAGTGGGTTTACTAATCTATGGCTCCCTATGCCAAAGTCTCCCTGACTCTTGGAGCTGCTGGGGAAGAGAGGGAAGAAGAGATGGAGGGAGACTGCATCACAACAAACATCCATGGAAATAAAACAAGGAAAAGTGGGAACCCACACCAAAAACATGGACTGTGCTGGACAGTTCTATGTCAACATGACACAAGCTAAATCATCTGAGAGGAGAGAGCCTCAACTGAGAAAATGCCCCCATAATTCACGCTATCGGCAAGCCTGTAGGGCATTTTCTTAATTAGTGATTGATGCATGAAGGCCAAGCCCATTGTGGGTGTTGCCATCCCTGGGCTGATGGTCCTGGATTCTATAATTAAGCAGCCCCCCCTCCTTGGCCTCTGCATCAGCTCCTACCTCCGGGTTCCTGCCCTGTGTGAGTCACTGCCCTGTCTTCCTTCAATGACTGTGATGTGGAAGTGTAAGTCAGATAAACCCTTTCCTCCCCAAGTTGCTTTGGTCTTGGTGTTTCATCACAGCAACGGTGACCCTAACTAAGGCACAGACTGTGAAGAGATCTTTAAGAGAATACATGCGACCACTAGCAACCATCCACTAGAGTACACGCGCCCATAACCACACACACATAAGAATCCCAACCTAAGAACTTCCTTACAATGGTTTAACTCAGAAAACACTGTGCCCTACTGTCCTCAATCAGCTGACTAAAGGCAGTTTACAATACAATTCAATCTTCCCAAACTGTAACTTCATTCTAGAACCAGCTAGGTCACTTTCTAGAAAGTGCTGCATCACTGGTTTTTAAAAGGTTTCCATAATGTGTTAAGGTCTTTCACTAAGCTGGCACACAGCTCAGCGTGGGTGGCGCACTTGTTTATAATGTGCAAGGCCCTCGGCTGACTCCCCAACACCGCTCTCCAGCCGGCGGGGGTGTGTGTTAGCTGATTGTATAGACCTATCTTTCTCTTAAGTCAAGCAGTTGTAGTTATTACCCTCCGACAAACCGTCAGTTTTCTTGCCTCTGCCCCTGCCATTTCTCTACTCTCTTCACGGCACGGCACTATCTATTATTTAGCCACTAGCCATGTATGGAATTTAATATTTGAAATGTGGCTGGAACAGCTGAAATTCGGTATAAATGTAAAGTGTACATGAGCTTTTCATATGGGTAAAAATTAAAAACTGAAGTTGCGTGAGGTGGCTCATACCTTTGATCCTAGCACGCAGGAGGCAGAGGCCAGTGTATCTCTGTGAGTCCAGCCAAGACTACACAGACCATCACAGGCCAGCTAGGGCTACACAGGGAGACCCAGCCTCAAAAAATACATAAGTGAAAAACTCATGTTTTTAAATAATGAGTGCATGTTCAAAAACATATTGGAAGCCGGGCGGTGGTGGCGCACGCCTTTAATCCCAGTACTCGGGAGGCAGAATCAGGCGGATCTCTGTGAGTTCGAGACTAGCCTGGTCTACAAGAGCTAGTTCCAGGACAGGCTCCAAAACCACAGAGAAACCCTGTCTCAAAAAACAAACAAACAAAAAAACCATATTGGATATATATTTTAAAATACTGTAAAAGTTTTACCTCTTTTTTTTTTAGTTTCAAAGAGGCAAAGGGAAAAAAATTAACTTCAGTAGCTCACTATACTTACTATTTTGAATAGTGTTAAGGCAAATCTTACTAATTCTTCAGGATCTAACTCACACACCAGTGCCTCCATGAAGCTTTTTGTAATGTAAGTAACGTATCCTCTTCTGAACTCCCGTAACGCTTACATTCACAACCTCAAAGAACGTAATTAACTTTACCTTGTCACTTTGTGCACCTGTCACAGTCCTCCAAGTCCATTATAAGCTACTCAAAAGAAACAAGATTTTCTCCTACCCTCTCAAGAACACATGCACTAGCATGCTGATGTCTGCTAACTCAGGTGAACATCTCAAGCACTGTAGTCTCTAGCCCTTTCAACTAGTTCCATTTATGTCTACCAACTCCTTGCATTGTGTTTAGGCAAACAGTGCCAGTGATCGATACAAAAAACAGTGTGAATGAAAAAAAAATCCATGAGTATTACATGTAGTCATTATACTTAGATCAACTGATCAAACTACTTCACAAGTAGAAGCGTTTGCCAAAAATTAATGACACTGGGTGGAGAAAAAAATACCTACAGAAAGGTACTGGAAGGGTTGGGTGTGTGCCACAGTTGGTAGAATGCTTGTCCTAGCACACCTGAAACCCCGGGCTCAACCCCAGCACTACATACATCGGGTAAGATACAAGCTGCCTATAACCCAGCAGGAGAAAGCAAGAGAATCACAAGTTCAGTCATCCTCAGCCACACAGAAAAGTTCGAGGCAAACCTTGAGCTACATGATTCCCTTTAAAAGCAAAATCTTCCCACAGACTGGCTAAAGCTTGGGAGAAACAATAACAAAGCCTAACACGCCATCCAAAGCTATGAAATCAAGTTGTGAGGAAAGTGATGGGAAGAAAAAATAACACGTGAGAAAGACAAATGTTGGGAACTGTTGCGAGACGAACAGGATTAATAATAATAATCTGAACTATGTGGGAGGAATCCTGCTGGGTGTGTCTCCCCACCTCTGCACTGTCAAAGGTCGTTATTTCCAAAGATCTTGTTTCAAATGCTCTGAGCTCTTCATCAAGCAACTTCCTCCTCAGCGCTCCCACTCCAACTCCCTGGCTAGGGACTAGGCGAACTCAGTGTTGAAGCCACCCTCTCTGCTGGACCAAGAGGGAGGGCCTGACTTGGGCGCAGATCCAGGGCGACCCCGGAGTCCCCGGGATTCCGTCCCAGCCGGCGGAGCTCAGGGGCAGAGGGGACCCGGACACAGAGGGGGCGGGGCAGGGGACCCGGAGGAGGACAGGTGCCTGGCTCCACGCCGGGTCAGCTGGCATCTCCGGGACAGGTAGGATGGAGGACAGGAAGAGAGGGGGCCACTGGGAATTAAACCTGGGCTCGCACTCACCAGCTGTCCCCGCCCGACGTTGACAGTGGCAGAAGCTCTTCTCCTTCCGCCATTGCTGTTGACGTCCACGTCACTTTGCCGAAAAGTGGACCAGGCGCCGAGACTGTCTCTGAGACTCAGTGTCGTAAAAGGAGTTTTGAAGTCTGAGACTGAGGCTCAGCAGAGCGAAAGATTGGGGAGGCGAGGAACTGGAGCGATGCAACGTCACCGCGTCCCGAGGGCGAAAGGCGGAGCCTGGCGCTTGTAGGAGGCCCCAGGGCGTGGAAGACTACATATCCCAGGATGCCATGGGGCCGCGACAAAGTGGGAGGGGAACAAAGTTTGTGGGCGGGAACTCGGGGAGTGGGCGGGGCCGGTCGCGGTTTGAAGGCGTGGCTCGGAAGAGTCCCTGGGAAGGTGAAGCATCTGGCTTGGCGTCTCCTTAGCGTCTGCATTCCTATTTGGCTTGCAACTGTAATCCAGAATTGAGAGAATCCCAGGTAGTGGAGAGAGGAGGGCAAGTACGAATTCACACAGAGGTGGGCTACATACTCTGTGTCTGAATTCTTAAAATTTGTAAATCAAACCATTATATAAATAAATAAATAACTTCTAGCCTTCACAGCCAGGAGAATCAACTCTAGTTAGAATCCTGAAACTTAGCCAGGCGGTGGTGGCGCAAGCCTTTAATCCCAGCACTCAAAGCAGGTGGATCTCTGTGAGTTCGACTGTTTCACGGCGAAACCCTTCTCGAAACACCCCCGCCCCC
>NW_026067944.1:22648865-22655421 GCF_014885135.2 Alexandromys fortis | reverse complement strand
ACACGGGGCAAGAATCCAGTTACCCTGCCCCCCATTCCTTACCGTATATAAACTGTAACCCGTCCCTAATAAACGGAGGCTTTGACAAAACTGCTTGGCCTCCTTCTTCTGTCTTAGCTCATTCCCTTCCAGGTAACGCCCTTCCGAGACCCTGGAGTAACTGGATTGCAGGGTGGGTTACAACCCCTAGACTGAGTAGCCCACCCAATGCAATCCACATCATGTTAAATGAGCAAAACAAATTACAAACTAACGGCATTGTTTATGTTTGGTATCTATATATTAGAAATAGATACATGTACACTGAAAAATGTAGGGGTGTTGTGTAGAAAAACTGGGAAGGCAATTAAATTTTAGATGGGCAGAAATGACCAGAAACAGATTGAAGTAAAGCAAGTTTCTGTTTCATTGGTTGTTTGGCTCTTTTTTCCCCCTTTGAGACAGGGTCTTACTATGTGTAGCCTTGACTAGCGTAGAACTTGCTACATAGACTAGGCTGGCCTGGAACTCATAGAGATCCACTTGCCTGAGTGCTAGGGATAAAGGCGTGTGCCGCCAAGCCCAGCTTGTGTTTGTTTGTTAGAGATGGGTTTTTGCTGTGTTGCCAAGGTTGGTCTTGACTCCAAGCTCATATCTTTGAGCTCTTGGGCTCAAGTGTTCTTCACGCCTCAGTCTCTCAAGTAGAGAGTATGGCAGGCGTTTGCCTCTGCACTGACTGTAACGTTTAGAATTTTATTCTTAGGAGCTGAGAAGTCCTTTCAGGAATGCCCACTAAGTTTCATAAAGTATGCTTTGGTACCTAAACTGCTCCATAGCTCAAAAAAATGATTTAAACAGTGTAGTCCAGCTGTTTCGGTTATAACCCAAACATGCTGACTTTCCTTTCAAATAGGAGACAATAAAAATTGAACATTATCGCCTGGAGTAGATGTGTAATGTTCTTCATAGCAGAAAATTCCTTTGTACTCAGGATGAGGCTATAGGTGACCATTATCAATCAATCAATCAATAAAAGGTGTGACTCAAGGTCAGATCATCTTTCTAATGCACAGACTCTCTGATGGATCCCAAGAGGTTTCAGAAAAATGGCTCCAACACTATTCAGTCAGTGACGTGCAAGCAATGGTTCACTGGTCAACGTGATTCTAGCCTCCAAGTGCAGTTTATTTTTATTGTAATTAGTGACTGTGTTCTAGTCTGTGTGGTAAACTATCACAAATATATTACTTAATATCTTCAAACAGTTCTTCGCTCTGTGAGAGTAGGTTGAAACTTGAGAGGTCTTAGTCTGTTCAGACCAGCTATGCAGGCATCTGACCTGCGCAGGACTGAGACCTAGGTCCAGACAAGCATGGTGCTTGTTTAAATGGTCTGCTTCTGCCATCTTAAATTAGTGTTTGGAATAAAGAGTCTTTGCCTTTTCTTTCTTTCTGTTTTGTTTTGTTGTTGTTGTTGTTGTTGTTGTTTTTCCAAGACAGGATTTCTCTGTGTAGGCCTGGCTGTTCTGAAACGTTCTCTGTAGACCTGGCTTCAAACTCCAAGATCCGCCTGCCTCTGCCTCTCACTGGCTAGGGTTAAAGGTGTGTGCCTCTGTGCCTACTTGAGTCTCAGTGGTTTTATTTTCCACCAGTGCTCACAATTAGGACAGCTACTGCTCAATAAAGTAAATAGCGTCTTATGCCCAATGGAACGATTTCCTTTGGTACTAACAAGCCGGGGGCATCTACCCATTCCAAATTCCTCACTGTCTTCATTTTGAGACCACGATGTTTGTAATCATCTCCTCCATTGACAGTGGAGGCCTATGTTTTTGAAGTCAGCTCCTCACAACACCAGGATGCTTTTGGTTGTCACTCTTAAATAGCACACACCATTCCCCTGGTGTTTGGGTTGTTACTACCCAAGCTGCTGAGCTCGCACATATTTCAATGGTAGGTCAGTCTTTCCCTTTCTAATCTCCCTTTGGTTCTTTCTCAGCATCTTCTAGATCTCTCTATACCTTGCTTGGGCTTCTGAAAAACCAAATCCCATGCTAGATTATTGATTGGGCTGCTAAGATAGTGTGTGCAGCTCTGGTCATTGAGTCCTCTCATCGGAAGGCCTTTCTTTTGCTCTGGCTCTGGTTTTCCCACATCCCACCCCCCAACATGCCTCCTTCCTGGGGATGAGAGTGGTTTTACCACCCGCTGAGCACTTTCTAGCTGTCTGCATATTTTTGTGTGTTCTTTCCATTATTCAAAAGGTCCTTCTAGTTATGTGGATTGTTTCATGTTTAAAATATTAGCATGACATCACAAGTAGAGTGTATTAAATTCTAGTAAGAGATCTCTGCTCAGACCAAACCCAAAATAAAGCTTTTAAGTTTTAGAGATTTCGTAATGAAATCGTGTGTCAGCATGTTCTTCACGGTATTTTTCTCTCTTAACTATAACATCTAATTTCCAGTTCTTTATTGGGAGCAGAGGGGTGTAGAGTCCTTTTCTAATTATTTATAAGCCTGGTGCTGTGCTTAGGTGGAGTAGATAGTGGTGACCTGTGCACAATGCTGTGCGGTCACAGCATCATCCAGTGAGATGGCGTGTCCCCAGCCTGCATGTACGCATCAGCCCCCACATTCTAAAGGGAAGGTACAATACTTTTCACATTTTCCTTGAATAAATTCAAACTTTTTTTAATATTTTATTTATTATGTACACAGTGTTCTGCTTCCATGTATGCCTGAAGGCGAGAAGAGGGTACCAGATCTAATTGTAGGTGGTTGTGAGCTACCAGGTGGTTTCTGGGAATTGAACTCAGGACTTCTGGAAGAGCAGTCAGTGTTCTTAACCTCTGAGCCATCTCTCCAGCCCAAATTTTATTTTTGAAGGAGAGTATTTTACATGAATTATAGAAAACATAAAAATGTTGTTATTTGGTGTTTGGGGGTCTATGGTGGTTTGAATGAAAAAAAATGGCCCCCATAGGCTCATAGGGAGTGGTATTGTTGGAGGTGTGGCCTCATTGTTGGAGTAGGTGTGGCCTTGCTGGAGGGAGTATGTCACTAGGGTGTGGGCTTTGGGATTTCAGAAGCTCAAGCCAGGCCCGGTGTCACTCTCTCAAAACAACTATGATTATGAATTGATCTGTGTGGTCAAAGTAACTGAATTCTATGGTAGTTTCTTTTGATTGACTTTATTTATTTTTTTCATTTATTTATTTACTTACTTATTGAAATTAAGTTGTGCCTGCTTCAAATTTCTAGGCTCAGCTAATTCCCCTGCTCATCTTCCTGAGTAGCTGGGAATGTAAGCGCGCTTTGCCACACTTGCATTGTTTACTTTTCATTATAGAATTATAGCCTCTGTGGGGGGGATATATGACTTACAACTCTTGAACATTTATCCCAAATTCATACAGCTCGTTCATGACTCATGTACATTCTTAGGTAATGATGACATAATAAGGTAAGTAGTGTACCTCTGTGCAACAAATCACCTCAGAACTCAATTACTTGAAAGAAGAAACACTTATTATCTCTCAGTTTCTTTGCATCAGAAATTTGGGGACAGCTTGACTGCATATTAAGGCTCAGGTTTTTGTGTTGTTTTGTTTGAGACAAAGTCTCACTGTATAGCCCTGGCTGGCCTGTAACTGGCTACATATACCAGTTAGGGCTCAAACTCACTGAGATCTACCTGCCTGTAACTCCCGTGTGCTGGGATTAGAGTCTTTTGAAGACATGATCAAAATATTAGCCAAAGTGGCAGTCATGAAGTCAAAGGAAGGCTTCCCTGGGACTAAGTGGTCACTCCCATCTATGGTTGGTTACTCATATAGCTGAGGAGCCTTTTAAGCCACCCCATCTGACCTTCTTCATGACCTGCTTGAATGTCCTCTTGACATGGGGACTGCTGTCCCCAAGAATAAGAATTGAACAGAGGGACTGGCAAGATAGCTCAGAGGATAAAGGTGCCCACCACCAAGACTAACAACCTGAGTGTGAGCTGAGAAAGAGGTAACCAACTCCCTAAAATTGTTTTCTGAACTACACACACACACACACACACACACACACACACACACACACACAGAGAGAGAGAGAGAGAGAGAGAGAGAGAGAGAGAGAGAGGAGAGAGACAGAGACAGAGTGACAGAGAGAGACAGACAGACAAAGAGAGAGAGAGAGAACATGAAATAAAAAAGTGAGAACAGAATTGAATAGAAACCAAGATTAAAACTACATTCTTTATGCTCTAGCCTTACCTGTCAGAGCCCCATCACTTCCACCATATCCTATGTATCAGCTCTGTTGCGTAGGGGGAAACTACATGGGGCTTGGATGCCAAAGACAAGAGTCAGCGTGTTAGAGGCTGGCTGCACAGTAGAGCCTACACATTCTGCATCATCTCATTGGATTGGTTACTAAGGTCCCTGCTTATATCACCTCAGCCTTCTTTTTATGTCCTGCCTCCTCCAAACGTGTACAACATTCCTGGCAAGCGCTTTCATTTGGGCATCCGCAGCTTTCTGTGAGCGTTGCTGTTTTTTCATTTGGTAAGAGAGCATCTTGAATTCTTTAACTCTCTCAGAGCCCTTTATAAGTTCCTGGACGGCCTAGCACAAAATACAAAGCTGAGAACAGAGTTCGCTCAATGTTCTAGCAACACAACAAAATACTTGTTTTTGTTTGTATAGGTGTCACGTGAGAGCTTCGGGATTCTAAACATTTCCAGGAATTTCCTTTAATCTAATAAGGAGAATTTTTTTTTCACAATTATCAAAAGAATTTCAAGTATTTGTAACCTTGAAATCCCATCAAGGGTTTACATTCCAAGACTATTTAAGCTTTTGAAGCTGAACATTTAATTTAATGGTGAACAAAAACAAGTTAATTCCCGTTCGCGGAGGAGAAGTAGATAGTTGGCGGCAATTTCAGTGGCTGCTTTTAATCAGTTTAGAGTTGTTCAGCAAACAGCCATTGAAGCAGCTCTCTGCAAGCAGTGCTGCTTCTCCACTGGGTTTCCAGTAGTTGCCGCTTCTCACTCAAGTCGACACTTTAGTGGGCTGCATAGATGAGTCCAAAGGAGGCATGGGGAAAGAGACTGACCCTTCTTGAGTTTGGGCTGCTTAATGTGGGAACTTGTTTTACTCTTTCCACGTTCCAAGTGTCTTCCCAAATATTCCAAGCAAAACGCTCTTCTTCTTCGTGGGGTGGAGTCACTCCTGGTTAGAAACAGGGGTAGTAGACAGTATTTTTAAGAGAAACTAGACAAGTTTCTAAGAGGTGAATTCTGGCTTTTGTGAGTTAAGACCTCTAAGGACACACCATTTGAAAATGGTGTCCTTTAGAAGATGGCAGTGTTGTTTTGATGTATGCATTCAAGGGTGTCTTCGCTCACCCCAGAATCCTATTTTTTAGGTGTATTCCCTTCAAAATAAAGTTATCAATCAATAACCAAAGGTAGTTAGAGGGGAATTATATGACATGTACTTTAAAAATAAGGTGTATACCCTAATTTCTTTTTTCCCCCTAATTTCTACAAATATGTTTGTTTGTAATCTACGATCCAAGTTTACTTGAAAGGAATATAGAATTTAAAGAAAATCCTAAGACATCATGAATATGAAAATGACCACAGAGGCAAAACCTTGTACTGGATGTGGTCTAACATATTTGTCTATAACAGCATCAGGCGGTTGGATTAATGAGCACCAATGATACTAGGTATTTGAACAAGTTTAATAACAAAACCAGACTCACGAAACCAAGGTTCCAGCAGAGTACCCGGCGGAGGCAGGAAGGGGCGCGCAGCATCTGCGCATCCAATTTATCAGTAAACATACGCCCGAGGGCAGCCCGCCCCCAAGGGGAGGGCTTATCTCTACATCTCCCTCTTTTTGTCTAAATAAGACAGAACTAACCTAAATACAACTATAAACAATAATAATAAATGATAGATATAACAAACAATATTGAGAATGAAAGTTTTGCCAGACATTCTATCTCAAGGAGTCTAAATAATGTAGAGAGTAATTACAATTATATAATCTTCAACTCCGTCAAAGATCCAAGAAGGGAATAAATATTACTTAACAAATGAGAGATATCCAAAACGTGCCATAAATGACAGAGACAACAGACTACCTGGGCAATCACCCAAATTCTCGTTCGCAATGTTGAGTCAACCAACTTTGGCTAAGGCCTAGCATGACTGACATACCATTATCAAATGCAAGGAATTTTCTTAGAATTATCCTACCCTGTCTTGGCAAGATAAGAAAATCCTGTTTCATATCTTTGTCAGTAGATGAGGTATGGGCTTTTCTTAACCCAAAGGCCAATTCTGCCAAGAAGACAAACTCCCAGTGGAGTGTCTTTGGTGCTCAACGTTCTCTCGGGAGTAGAGTGGTGTCGCCAGGAGTAATTGTGTCTCGGCACAGAATTCTAGGTTAGCTTAAAGGCCATTTTCTACAGCTCTTTAAAGAGGCTGAAGATTATACTATCTATACTAAATATAATCTCTATGTATCTAGAATACCTTATTAACCTAAAAATAAACATGAACAACATAAAATT
>NW_026067944.1:22633359-22647173 GCF_014885135.2 Alexandromys fortis | reverse complement strand
AAAAATGCCAAATGGTTGGACACCTCTGGTTTGCACAAAGAATTTCTTCTCTGGACTGGAGCAATGTCTCAGAGGTTAAGAGTGAACGAAAATGAGGCCATGGCTGCTGACCACTGCAAGGTATGGTTGAGGAGAATTGTACTATAGATAATGAGGGAGAGTTCAGCCAGAGGCAAATGGAAGGGTCCAGACTGAACCAGGCAGGCTGTGGCTGAGATGGAGGGTGGGGTAGGGCGGGGCAGGAGAGAGGGCAAGAGGACCCAGAAAGCATATGGATGAAGTGGCAGGTTTATATAGGAATGAGAAACTGGGTGGTGGGAAGCGAAGCCCAGCCTACGGCCTGGATATGGTTAGGGTGGTGGGCCGGGTGGAAGGGCTGGGAGAAGCCACAGGTTCTGACTGAGCCTTGTCCAGGTTTCTTTGGGACCTGAAAAAGAGTGCTTGTTGCTCTGGCAGAGGACCTGGGCTTGGTTCTCAGCACCCACACAGTAGCACACAGCCATGAGGAACTGGGTTCCAGAGGATCCACTTCCATTTCTGACCTCCTCAGGGACCAGGAACCCACAGTTCACACATGCATGCACACACGCAAAATACTTAAACATGTAACACAAATAAATCTTTAAAAAACACTTCATCTTAATAAAGTTGTTCTTGGTTTATTTCTGATAATCAACAAATAATTTTCTGCTGTTATTGCTCTCCTGTATGCTGATAGTCCCTGTATTTTTGTATTTCCAATTCTGCTTTCCTTCTGAGCTCTTGGTCCATCTGTTTGATGGTTGCTCTTATGTGACTCGCGGATATTCTGAGCTAATATTTCTAAAACGGAGTTCATTGTCTGCTTACCTGAGCGCGTCCTGTCTTGTCCATCTTGTTGAGGAGTTTGCACTGTATGTCAGTTTGTGAGCCAGGGGCTTAGGCATTGTTCTGACTTCCTTCCTTCTCCTTCCCATAAATCATTAGGGCCTATGAATTTCTGCCCCGGAAGTGTTTAGTCTGTTGGCTTCTTCTTATTCACCCACGCTGGTTTTTGTTCTTATTGTTCCTCACCATGGTTTATACGAATTCCTTAGTGCGTCTCCGTCCTCTCCCACACGCTGTGCAGTTAGTACAGCCTCTACTCTAGGGTTTGAAGCATTCAGCCCTGAGCATCAGTTCCCACTGCGGTTCTTATTATGTTGTTTTCTACCACCGGAACCTCTCCATACAGTTTTCAGTGTTCCTCTCCTAACATCCCCCATCATCATAGAGCAGACCCCAGGCTGCACATTGTTACTTGTTTGGTCCAATGGACATGTTTGAATTTGTGCCCCTTGCTGCACATTTTCTAGAATGACAGTTTACTTAAAATCCTTTTATGGCACGGCATTCTCTACATTACACACCGCCAGTAACAACGCTCTTGCACGCACTCTGACTCAAGTATTTTCCCATCTTTTTTTTTTCTTTTTCTTTCTTTTCTTTTTTTTTTTTTTTTTTTTTTTTTTTTTTTTTTTTTTTTTTTTTTTTTTGAGACAGGGTTTCTCTGTGTAGCTTTGGAGTCTGTCCTGAAACTCTCTCTGCAGACCAGGTTGGCCTTGAACTCACAGAAGTCCGCCTGCCTCTGCCTCCTGAGTGCTGGGATTAAAGGCCCATCTTCCCTTTAAGCCTTCACATCAGCCACAGTGCATCGAACATCCAGATGTGCCCTGGTACACCACGACTTCCTGTTTGCTGCAGCCCCAACCTTCTGCCATGGTGTAGTCTGCTGACCGCCCTCACTCAGTTAACTGCTCCTAACCGTATGACGTGAGCAGCGTTTCCTCGGTTACTCCTCCCCCTGGGCAGAGCAGCTGCTGCATTTGCTACCACCATTCCTTAACATACATCGATCCTTTTATTTATCAATCTTATGCTTAGTATGTGGTTATATTTGAGATGTATACACATGAGATACATACACATGACATCCTGAGACTAGTTTGTCTTTGCATTGCCAAAGCCTAGTATAGCATCTGATACATAATTATAATCTGCTGTATGAATGAAGGTACGTAAGATACATTAGTATGAACACTTGCAGAGCAGTTACTGCATGCTGCATGTTGTTCAAAGCACTGCCTCATGCAATCTTGTCAAAAACCTTATAACAGCAATGGCTGAATATGCAGCCCAGCTTCAAGTAAATAAAAGAGCTTTAGCCATTCTTCATGGCTAAAGAGGAATTTCATTAGAAATAAAAATGATGGTCATGTGTGTATTAAATGAGAGACGTGAATGAAGACATTCAAATAATGAGAAAGCAAGGGCATGAGTTCAGAGTCCTTCTTTTGTCCAGACAAGTAAGAAGAATTTCTCAGAAGCCTAGATGACTTGTTTCTGCATAATGAAATCCTTACTGGCAAAGGTAACATCTGGTACCATATTTTTTAACCTCAAGAAAAATAATTTCACCAGGCAGTGATATATGCCTTTAATCCCAGCACTCGGGAGCAGAGACAGGTGGGTCTCTCTGAGTTTGAGGCCAGCCTGGTCCACAAAGCCGCGACAGTCAGAGCTACACAGAGAAACCGTCTAAAAAAAAAAAAAAAAAAAAAAAAGAAAGAAAGAAAGAAAGAAAGAAAGAAAGGAAGGAAGGAGAAAAAAAGAAAAAAAGAAATTATTTTGCCACAACAATATTATTATTAAATGTATTTATATGTTTAATGATAGTCTTTCAGCTGAGTTCAAGCCTCTATTTGTATATAACACTATGATTAAATTTTCCCAATCATAGTCTTTCCAGTGTCCTATAAGGCCCTAATTAACCTGTAACCCTGACATTTTCTCCTTACCAGACATCTTTATGCCTGCTTGTAAACAGCATTCAGATAGCCAAAGTTGGGGGAAGGAACTTTGAAAAAGGGCGCTTAAAAGAAATCCGACACTAGCTCAGAATTGAGTATAATAGAGGGTTTTTAAATTTAGGAGTAGACTCACAGATCACAATCCCCTGCTGGAATGGGAAACAGCAGTCGAATCCTGCAGCCAGGAAAGAGGCCGGATGCGCACTTTACATTGGCATAAATAGTATGAGGCCACACCCAAGTGGGCGGGTAACTTCAAGGCTACTAGCGGTAGGAATTCCTACAACAGAACTTCAGATACTGAATGCCATGCTCAAGTGCCCCTAAGTGCCAGGTATTCTGATGTGAGGGATAGAAGTCCATCCTGCGTGGAGAGGAACATTCCTGTAGAGAGGGGATGGGAAGATGCAGCTCAGTCAGGATTTGGTATAGAGTGGAGAATGACTAAGGTTCCTAAATAAGATGGAACCACATAGCCTAAAGGAGATTTTTTTTTTTTTTTTTTTTTTTACAAATGTAGGGTTGAGTTCATGTTAGGTTGAATGTGGAAGTCAACGGAGACACAGAGGTGGGGTAGAAAATTATAAAATCCTAAACTACGGGTCTGGAGAGATGGCTCGGCATTTAAGAGCACTGGCTGATCATCCACAGGACCTGGCTTCAATTTCCAGCACCCAGTGGTGGCTCACGAGTGTCTGAAACTCAAGTTCTAGTGGCTATGATGCCCTCTTCCAGCCCCCACACATGTCACGCGTGCACACTCAGGCACACACATATACTGGGACACACAAACACATACACTTTTTTTTTTTTTAAATTAAGCTTCTAAACTAGGATGACTGCCACTGAGCAGAAAGAGAGCAAGAAGTGTAAATAGAGCGAGATTATGAAAGACATAGTACCCAGTTAATTATGAGACATCATAGAGGGGAGCAGGGTGGCCCAGTTCACGGTCCCCAAGAGATTCGGTTCAGATGGAGGCGTGGTAGAAACGGAACACCAGACAATCACAATCAGACTGTGTAGGTCAGATCATGAATAATTTCCCAAGACCTAAATCCTGAAAACCTCTGATTCCACTCATTCCTGTGGGATAAAATGTAGCCCGCCAAGGGACAGAAAATGCCGTGACTTGGTTGACCTTTTGGGAATAGAAATTTGGAAATATTCTCAAAACTTTAGAAACATGCTCCTGAAGCATTCTAGCCTAACAGTTTATCTCATGGACTATTTGGGATATTTGCATAAATAGGCGAGAATCTGTACAAAGATGCTCGTGCTTGACTTGCAATGGAAAAACAAACAATATAATTGGTGGATCTAACTGTCCATCACTGAATGTTTCCTCTAGCCAATGAAATGCTAGGTTGTCCCTAAAACTAAATAAGAGTTGTGCATGCTGATATGGAAAGATGTTTTTAATATCTGAACATGTTAAGAAAAGAAGTTCTAAAAGAACATATCCGGTACAACCTCACTTTTCCCCAAAATTTCCTGTGCACATAGCAAGGTATAAAAGAACATATTTGGTTGGTGTGTATGGTAGTGCACACCTTTAATCGCAGCACTTGGGAGGCAGATTTCTGTAAGTTCAAGGTCAGCCTGGTTTATGTAGTGAGTTTCCGGACAGCCAGAGCTATGTCATGAGACCCTGTCTCAAAAGAACAACCACAGAATATATTCAGCATTGCTAACTTTGATAAGTCTGATGTAGGAGAATCTTCATTTTATACATCTATGCATTGATCAAAATATTTCACTAATGAGCATGTTGGATTTGTAAGGAGAATAAAATATTAGGAAGATCCTTTTAGAAAAAAAAACTGGAATTTTTGGAAAATCAGTTATGTACTTTAAGGCTGTCAGTGAGTCACCAGTATTAAGATGTGACACCTCGCTGGAGCAAGCCAGGCTAACTTAGCTAGGAGGGACGGTGGCACACAGCATCTAAGCGTGTGTAAGTGAATGTTCAGGTCCTTTCCGGTTGGGCACCTCCAGAACATTCTAGCCCCTTTCATACCTTCTCACACCACGTTCCATCTCTCCCCACATGGCCTTTGTGAGTGATGTGCCTGCTTCCCGCCTGAAGTGAGTCCCCCTACTCTACAGGCCTCAGCACAGGTCCCCAGAGACGCCAGTTACCCACACTTCCGCAGACCGCAGTTGTTAACCTCGTCACAGATGTGTCGAGGAATCCTTTCAGCACCTGTGTCTCTGTATCCACCATGTGTGGTTGGGGGGTCGGGAGACTAAAAGTGGGGGAGGGAAAATTTGAGTGATATACACATGAGTGGGGGTTATGTCTTTAAACACTTCTTCTTTATTACCTATTTCTTTTATTTTTACTTTTTGTTTGTCTTTGTTTTTTAATGTTATAATTTTTAAATATAACTTCTTTATTGATTCTTTGGGAATTTCACATCATGCACCCCAATTCTCACCTCTCAGTACCCCCATATCCTCCGCTCACTCCCGCAGCACCTCCCAAAAGAAATTTTTTTAAAAACCAGAACAAAATATAGCAAGCAAACCAAAATAAGAATAAAACAAAGCTAATCAACCAACCAAACAAACAAACGAAAAACCTCTTTGCTTCTCCACCTTTCCAACTCTCTAACACCTATTCACTGGTCCTGGTGTCGCTGGGAGCGGTGTGTCACGTAGTAGAGTAGTGTCCTCTTTGCTTTGCTTCAGTCAGCTTTTCTAGCAAGTGTTTATTGCAATGGATCTGCTTCAAGGCTCCTGGTTTCTGGCACACACACACACACCATCAGTACTGAATCCTCACAAAACTCTTCTGAGAGATCCTGCGCCTACTCCGAGTTGTTGTAGAGATCCTGTAGGTATGGTTCCACAGGACCAGTCTCTACACAAGCTCCAGCAGGTCGTAGATGGGGCAGATGTTCAGGTGAGCCAACCAACCCAAGGCCCAGCTGTGGGCCTGGATGGGAGCTGAATTGGTCAGTCCGGGCCAATGTGCCTACCCCTTCTCCGGCGAGTGGTGGATCCATTTCCCCTACACCCTGTGGTGAGGGGTGAAGCCATATCTCTCCAGTGGAGTGGGAGCGTGGGGGACAATTCTCCTGTGAGGGTCCAGGCCAGCTCTTGTTGCAGTGTACAGCGAGAGGCAGCATCCAGCTTTTCCAGGGCCAAAGGAGGGCGGAGGGGCTCAGCATAGCCCTTTGATTTTCTCACATATGGTTCCTCTGGCCCCCTGAGGTAACACGGGCCATGACACCAATACAGATCCCAGTTGTAGCTGGACCATGGACCAAGGCAGCAGCTCAGGCCAAATAACATCCTGGCTCCAGGTAGAAGCACTGGCCTCTCAGATCAGGATGGCTGCGGTGGCGGCGTGGCCCCCAGACACCAACAAGGCCACAGGTTGTGGCCCCAACCCCCAGCTTCCATGTGGCCTTTGGGGGCAACATGGGCCTCAGACTTCAGTACAGATTCCAGCCTTGGTAGGACCGCGTGTTTTCGGTTTTTGAGACAGGGTTTCACTTGATAGCCCCCGCTGTCCTGGAACTCACTCAGTAGACCAATCTGGCTTCGAACTCACAGAGGTACGTGCCCCTGGCTCCTGAGTGCTATGGTTAAAGGCGTGTGCCACACCTGGCTTTATTTCTTTGCCTTTTAAGTTTATTTGTGGTTCTTTGTAAATGTTTTGCACATGTGCTGTTTGCGAACCTTGAACTCATCTGTAGTTCGTTATTTCCTTTCCAGTTCTCTGTACATCTGAATAACGGAGGCAGCTGAAACAACGGGAAAACACCCACTACCCAAGTGCGTTGTAAAGCTTCCTCGAGCCGTTTCTAACGTGTAGACCATATGGAGAAGCACTGGCAGAAGGCACTCTGAAGCTGCACCTCTCTCTGGAAGGCTGGAGAACACTTAGCCTGTTCCGTTTGACCGTTCCTTACAGCCGGCCTCCAGATGGTGTCGGACCTACATCTTTTTACAGAGGTCGGAGACAGGAAGCTCTAGAAAGTCTACGGCTAAGGTTGCCTCTGAGTACGGCTTTGAATTCGGAGCAGCTGACTGCAGGGCTAATTCGATTACATGCGCAGCTGGTTTCGGGACAGTTGTCATAAACAGGAGCAGACACCATGCCTATGGGGACCCAGACAGATTCCCTTCTCTGTCACTCATGTGACTCAAAGACTAAGTGCATGCAAATGTTATTTCAGTACGCTAAGGCATGGGGTGGGGGTGGGGGGGATCCTGAGGCTCTGGGAGATTTCGGCTTGCTTTTTCCTCACGGCCCGACTGTTAGGAACTCTGATTTCCAAAGTCGTCAACGTTTTACCAGTTGAGGGGACTCTGGATCAGGACAATTGATCCCTAGGTCTGACAAATCAGGTTCCACTGTGGCTTTATTTAAATAGCCTTTACTCCCAAAGCTTCAGTTTCCTATAGTGTGGTCCCTTGCAGTTCTAATAAGTGACACTAGGTGGCGCTCGTGTAACTCCAGTGGGGAGCAGTTAGAGCACGTTTGACTGCCAGGCTTCAGTTTCATAAAAGACCCAGCGACCTACCAGGGATAATTGGGAAATAATACAGGTTCAGGGGAATTGTTTTTATTAAGAACTTTTGGGTCTGTGATTGCCTGCAGCATTTTACAAGATCATTTTAGTAATTATGCCCAGCTTTCATAGTCTTCTCCTTTTTCCATCTGAAGGTTTTAAATGTTGAATAGAAATTATTGCTATGACAGAGTCATATTTTCTTATTCTTTGTTTTTTGTGTTTGGTCGAGGACTTATTATGTAGTTTAGGCTGGCCTCAAATTTGCAATGTCCTTGCCTTAGCCACCAAAGTACTTGGATAGCCCATCTAGTTCACATTTGTAACTGTGTGTGTGACATAAAAGCACATTGTTTTGGCACTCACCAAGCTCCCCCAGTTGTGTGCCACTCATCAGGAACTTTCGAGAGCGCCTGTGCCAACAGCATTCTTTAGGTCCATTTGGCTAGAGAAAGCCACTTACCCCTTCATGTGATGATCGCTAGGCAGGGTCAGCTTGACATGGCTCTTGTTCCAAGCCTTGTTCCTCAGTGTTTGTTTGTCCAGACATCTGAAGTTCCCAGCAGAGCTCTTTCCAACTCTAGTTCATCTTGGGAATTCAGCCCTGCTCTACTGAGTCAGAACATCCACTGTCCTGAAGATGATACGTCCTTCATTGACCAAAGTCATTCAAGTTACCTGTCGCCCTCCCTTCTTGACTGTGCGTGACTTCCTTCTCCTCTCTCTCTCTCTCTCTCTCTCTCTCTCTCTCTCTCTCTCTCTCAATATATATATCAAGAAAGTGTCACTAGCTCGGATTCAATTGTCTGTCATTTTAATGTTACCTTCTTCTGCTCATCTGATCTTTGTTTTGCATGCCTGGCAGACTGATTTCTTTCCTTTTGTGTGTTGTGGTTGGTTGGTTGGCTGGTGGTTGGTGGGTTGGTTTTGAAGCAGACTTCCACCATAACCTAGGCAAGGATGGAACTGGCCCTGCCACACAGCTGACTGAACTCACGGGAATTCCTGTCCCACGGCCTCCAGAGTGCTGGGATCACAGACAGGCTCTCACACCCACTCTCCTCTGGAACGTCTGTGTGCCTCACCAAGAAGTTCATGTAAATCTGAGTAGTAAAGGCCACCTGACAGCCTGTCTCATTAAAGCCTTATCTACAGTCTGCGCATCCAGTTCTGAGCTACTCCATTTACATCGCGTGAGTATTTAGGAGATCGCTGACATTCATCCCAGCACTCGGGAGGCAGAGGCAAGCGCATCTCTGTGAGTTCGAGGCCAGCCTTGTCTACAGAGTGAGTTCCAGGATATCCAGGACTACACAGAGAAAACTTGGCGAAGAAGAAAAAGAAGAAGAAGAAGAAGAAGAAGAAGAAGAAGAAGAAGAAGAAGAAGAAGAAGAAGAAGAAGAAGAAGAAGAAGAAGAAGAAGAAGAAGAAGAAGAAGAAGAAGAAGAAGAAGAAGAAGAAGAAGAAGGGCCTTCACCGCATCGTCTGTCATGTGCTGCGGATTTCCGTGTTCTTCAGGCACTCACTTCTGTTCTCATCCCTCTAGCTGTGTGGAGTGACCCTTAAGGGCGGGGCTATTATTTAAACAAGCCAAACTCTTCTTGTTCAATACTGGAATGTGCTAATAAGAACTTATTAAATACTGAAAACACAAAAACTTGAATGAATAAATGATTGAAAGAACTAAAAATGAACCCAATGCCTCTTGCTCAGGGCAGTGTCAAGATTGTATATGTGTCATCTCACCTCATCCCTAATCCTCCCAGCACTCTCATTTCTGTTTCAATAGCCCTGTCTAAAATACATTTGCTCACCACTAAATATGAAAGCTTGCAGGAAATCTATCTAACGAATTTCTGAGCTTCCTGTCTCTGCTTCCCGGGCAGTGTCTAACAGATAGTTTATTAAGAAATTAGATAAGGGATCAAATAGGCAACAGGACCAACAATGGGGGGAAAATCAAGTCTCTACCCTTATTTATACAGCAACGAAGTCACACCCTCAGCTCTGTCTCAATCAGGTGTTGTCAAGCACCAAGGTAACAACTTATGACCAAATCTGATAGGGAAGAAAATGACCTTCAGTGCCACATTTTATTCATAACGGTGACAGAAATAATGTCACTTGGTCTACTTGCTTCTAAAGAATGTACTTACTATCATTAATATAATTAGATTGTAAATTTTCTGTTTCCTCTGCAAACACGATTATAATTGTTTATTCACTATTTTTTGGAAGTGTTTGAGACAGGCTGTTACTGCGGCAATATCAAGGAAGGACCGGCTAGACATGAAATAGTCTCTGAACTCTAGATCCCGTCACACCTAATATCTCTTCCACTGTGCCTACCCACTCCGGTTACACAAGTAATTATCTGTGTTTTGTTTGTTTTGTGTTTGAATGCACATGTGTGTGCATGTATGGAGGCATGCCTGTATGTGCAGGTGTGCATATGCATGTGTGTCCAGGCCTAAGGCTGATGCTGAGTGTCTTCCTTAATTTCTCTCTGCTTCACCTGTTGGGCCTTTTCCTTTTCTGGACCCAGAACACTGCATTTTCTAGTCTCTCTATTCAGCCTGCTCTGTCTCTGGCTTCTGTGCTGGGGTTGTGGGCAGGGAACCACTTCCACCTGGTATTTTACGTGGGTGTGGCCTCTAGACTCCAGTCTTTATGCCTGTGTGGCAAGGCCTTTACTTGCTGAGCCATATTTCCCACCCCTTGTTTTGGCAGCCATTTGTTCTAGAGTAGGCCTTAAATTTCTTATCCTCCTGCCTCTGCTTCCCAAGTGCTGGGATAACTGGCATCTGTCACTATGACTGTTTAAGTTTCTTGATTTTTTTTAAAAGCTATTTTGTCCCAATTACGATTAAGAGTCCCAATTATGACATCCACAGAAAGGAATGCTTAGCAGCTCAAAAGATATACTTTGTTTGTACCAAAGATTGTTTGTGAGATACACTCATACTTTTATGGGCAATACGGAGTATTTCTTTTCCTTATTGTATAGTAATCAATGTTATGAAATACATTTTTATCAGTTTTTTTCTACCAACATACATGTGTATAGTTTTCCCTTCTGGTTTTTGATCAAGGGAACAAATGTACATAGGACTATACACAGAAATGGGATTGCTCTGTCATAGCTTTTATGTGTGTTTGACTTTATTTTGATATTGTCAAACAACTGTTCAAAATAGTTGGTCCAGATAACCTCCCAGTTCAAGTTCCAAACACCTGCTTGTTGCATGTCCTTAACAATATATAATACTTTCTCCCATGAGACTTGATACATAAAATAATTTCAGGTCAGGGAGTAGCTCAGTGGGTAAAGACACTTGTCACCAAGTGTGGGGTCTCTGAGACCTCCACAGCCTGCAATAAGATGATACTCTTATAATCAAGAAGGTAGTTCAGTTCAACACGAATAAGTATTTGGTGTTGGTTCAACCTCCAGGAGTCTGATCCTGAGTTGTTTATTTTAGGTATAGTTAAGCACAACACGATTTGGTGAAAACTTATTCCGGCAATAATTAACTCCATCCTGCGTGCACAGCAAAGTATACATGAATCTCTTTGAGGAATAAAGTAAGCTAAATACAGATTGGATGTGACTACATTAAAACTCTTTGTAAACTCCGTAAATTGGGTTCTATAGACTGAGAAAAACAAACTTACAGTCAGGGTCTTGGGGAATGTCTGGTGCTGGAAGAAGTCTCTAGTCACACAGATAGAACAAAAGTCACCAGGCGGTTAAACATGTCCAGTGCCAGCCTTCTGGGCAGTGGATAACAAGTTATGCATTCCTTTCTTCGAATGAGCAATCCTGTGTGTTTGCCATTCCAGGTTCCCCTACGCACTAGTGTGAGCACAAAGACGAGCCTCCCACAACCAAAGGTTATCACCGACGTTCCATCCCAGAGTAGAGAGAGACCGCCACTCCCACAGAGCTGTCTCTGGCCTCCACACACAGCATGCCTACCACCTCTTTGTAAATATACACATTAATGCAATTTTAAAATAAAAGATAGTTTCATAATCCATACATTTTAAAATTCAAGGTGTTTCCAGTTTCATTTTTTCTCTGTCTTGCGTAGGAGTTTCAGGTTCTTTGGAGGCAGATTGTACATGCAGCCCCTCTGCTTACGTCTTGTCTTCAGACAGCCGCTACCCTCAGGTGGACCATTGAGTGAGTCAAAGTCCAATGGCCAGATTGAATTTAAGTTTCCCAACTTCCCTGGATGTTTCTCAGCAAAGCTCGTTATATCCCTTAGTCCTAGAGACAGCAAACAAATTCCTTCCCATTTGTAGAACCTGGAGGACTCTAACTGTATAACCCAGGGCCAGGAAATTTAGCAGCCAACAAATGGAATCATTTGCGTGCAAATCTAATTGTCTAACGTCATCCGAGCACCAGGAACAAAGTCGTCCTGATTTGATTACGTTTTCTGGTATCAACACTGTACCAATTTTAAATCATCCGTCATTTTACTGTTATTTATTTTTATGCTGGAATTTTCAAATTACGTTATTTATTTAGGTATGTGTGCATGGGCATGCAGCTGAGGGTCACATAGGACCTGGGGATTGCCCTCAGTCTCGGCAGCAGTGTCTTGACTCACTGAGCCATCTCACTGACTTTTCTGCTAGATTTTTTAAAGCAAAGTTTAGACATCATGATTTCACCCGTAAATAACACTAGTCTCAAGTAAAAAACAAAAGCATAATCATAACTTCGATACCTCTATGGCCCTAAATTAGCACAATCAGCACTCCCTTCGTCTTTAGTCTGGAATCTGTTTTTATTTATTTCTTTTATTTGTGTGGGTATTTTGTCTGGATATGCATCCTTGCACCATGTGTGTGCCTGGTACCTACAGACACCAGAAGAGGGCATGGGACCCCGAGGACTGGAGTTGCAGACAGTTGGGAGCCCACCATGTGGGTGCCGTAAGTGGAACCAGGGTCCTCTGAAAGAACAGCCAATGCACTTAACTGCCGAGCCATCTCTCCAGTCCCTAGACTGCAGGCTGCTTAACCATCTGCACTCGACACGGAAGGTGCTATTGTTCTGAAGCTGCCCTCCGTACACATCTTGTCCTTTACGTCCTATTTGTCCTTACGTTTCATGTGTACTGGGAGGCAGGGCAGGACTTTTCAGTGTTCCCTAGAGTCTTGAACTTGGGCTACTGACAGGGAATTCTTATCAAATCCTTGAAAAGGCATGATTAAAGAGTCACACAAGGGGAATGAGTGAGGAGAAGAGGGGGTGGCGCCATGTCAGTGAGCTCAGGACATTGAGTTTATTACAAAGTCCTTTCCTTGAGTTGGTTAATTTTTCAGTTTTAGTTTGGGGTCGGTATTTGACCCCATGGAATTAGGAGTCCTTTCCTATGTTTGCCAAATTGCTGAAGCCAGTGAATATTCGAGCAAAAACATGTCCAAATTTGGGGCCACAGAGGAGCCTCTGTGTAAGTTATTGCTCTCCACACAGCTGTCTGTGGAGAGGGAAAGACGGGGGTCAGGTTTCTTGGATGAGCTGCAGTCCGTTTTCTGAGGATGTGGTTGATCCCAGAAAATACACAGCTAATTTATAAGAGGCTCAGAAGAAGGCAGCTGCCTTGAAGAAAACACATTAAGAATTCCAAAGGTCAAAAAATGACCTCAATTCTTACAGGAAATTTTCACTGGGGTGCACCAGAGTAGGCTGTAGGAAGCTGTGGGCCCTCTGAATGCTCCTGGCGATGCCGCTCTACTTCTTAGACAAAGGAGTGGAGAGACAACAACCTTTAAAAGCAGACTCTGCTGCGCACTGGCTGGAAGGAAGGCCTTCCTCAGCACTTGCCCAAATCCCAGGATTTAACTGTTATTTTCAATTTAACAGAGTCCAACAGGGTAGATACATACATCAATAAATTCTTAGATCCGAATTATTTTTATAGCCTTTGAGTCTTTAGAAGCTAATAAATCACATTAAGCAGAACCCTAGATTATCTGTCTTTCCTTTTAATGCCTCTGCAAGACCACGCATTATCTCACAAGATCGGAATGTGACAGATTCTATTTTGAATCTTCCAACGACTCTTTTCATTTAGCCTTTCTGAGAACCAGAGTTGAAAAGAATTTGTGCAGGCACGAGTCACCCCCAGTTCACCGGACCTTCCAGCTCTGGTTTCAAAGAGGCCAGTGTCTTCTTAAGAGCCATATGGACACCCGAGCATGTTCTCAGGAGAATGAAATCCTTGTGCTGAAAGTTATCTACAGAGAATCCTTCACAGAGCCCTGTCTGGTGATACAGAGACACAGCTGTGGCCAACAAAATGTTCTAAGCACTTAAAGAACAGGACTGTCTCAGTGAACCCAAGAAAACCTAATTAAGGAGACTGCTGGTATGGGGACTGTTAATGTCCAATGAAACTAGCAAGACAGGCGTCTCACACAAAAAAAAAAAAAAAAGAACTAG
>NW_026067944.1:22577347-22632535 GCF_014885135.2 Alexandromys fortis | reverse complement strand
CCCCCCCCCCCCCCCGCCTGTTAGTAATTCCCCATTTTTCTCTCTACCACGCCCACGATAGCCACCATTCTTTCTCAGTGAACTGGATTATTCTGGCTGTCTCTTGTTAGTGAAATCTTACAGTGTTTTTCTAACTCACTTACGAAGGTTGTTACCGTGTCCTCAACGCTTCTTCCTGTTTCGGAATTTCCATCTCAAAGACTGGACAGCATCCCATTGTTTGTGGTCTTCATTCTGTTGCCTCTGTAACGACCACGGACACTCGGCTGCTTCTACTTTCTGACTACTGCCACGGGTATGTGCACACAAATACATCTTTGCGATCTTGCTTTCTAATCACTTTTTAACTTAAGTGTATAGATATTTTGCAACTTATAAGCAATATTGTTTTTAAAAATGTCACAGAGAACACCCAGGTGATAACTGATAGTATATGTTGGGCCCATCTTGGCTGTCCTTTATCCTGACATTTTTTAAAAATTTCATTTTACGTTCCAACCACATTTCTCCCTCCTACCCTTTCTCCCACCCTTCCTTGTCTCCCTCCCAGGCCAATCCCCATCCCCTCCTCCCAATGGGTAAGGGTTCCCATTGGGAGCCAACAGTCTCTAGCACATTAAGTTGGGGGTAGGACCAAGCCACAGTCTTAACTGGGGTCATCCTTGTGGATTCTCGGCAGTTTTCCTAGTACCAGGTTTCTCTCTAACCCCATAGTGGCTCTCTCTATTAGGATCTCTCTTTCATTACTCTCCCACTCCATCCCTCTCCCCCTCGACCATCTTGTTCTCGCCCCTCAGCTGAAGAACGGATAAAGAAAACGCGGTACAACACACAATGAAATATTACTCAGCTATAAACGCAATGACATCATGAAATTTGCAGGCAAATGGATACAGCTAGAAAAAAAAAAAAAACATCCTGAGTGAGGTAACCCAGACCCAGAAAGTCAAACACGGTATGTACTCACTCATAAGTGGATATTAGCTGTAAAGCAAGGATAACCAGACTACAACCCACAGCTCCAGAGAAGCTGGGTAACAAGGAAGACCTTAAGGACACATGGATCACCCTGGGAAGGGGAAGTAGACGAGATCTCCTGGGTGAACTGGGGGTGCCGGAGCGGTAAAGGGGAAGAGATGGGAGATTATCCTGACACTTTGCTCACTTCCTGGCTGCAATTTCCCCTCTCTCCTATCCTCCCCTACCCCATTTTGTTCCCACTCCCCAATCCCCCATTTCTGTTTAGGAAAGGACAGGTCTCCAATGAATACCTTCAAAACATGGCATATCAAGTTGCAGTAAAAGTAAGTACCTCCTCTTGTATTAAAGCTGGGCAAAGCATCCCAGTATGAGGAGTGGGGTCCCAAAAGCCAGTAATAGTTCCTACTGTTAGGAGTCTCCCAAGGGGACCAAGCTACACAACTGTACTGTATATGCAGAGGGCCTCGGCCAGTCCCAGGCAGACTCCCTGTTGTCGGTTCAGTTTCTGTGACCCCTATGAACCCAGGTTAGTTGGTTCTCTGAGTTTTCTTGTGGTGTCCTTGACCCCTCTGGCTCCTACAATCCTTTCTCCCCCTCTTCGGCAGGATTCCCTGAACTCTGCCTCATGTTTGGCTGTAGGTCTGCATCTGTTTCTGTCAGTTGCTGGATGAAGCCTCTCTGATGACAACTGGGCTAGGCATCAATTGAGTCTCAGGAGATGGCCAGTTTAGGCTATGTTTCTGCTATTGCTGGGAGTCTTAGCTGGGGTCATCCTTGTAGATTCCACTCTGCCAGGTTTTTCCCTGATCCAAAAGTCTCTTTCAGTACTCCCCACCAACCTGATCGTTCATGTTCCCATCCCACCTACCCTAGTCCACTCACAGAGTCTCTTCTATTTCCCTTCTTAGGGAGATTCAGGCAGCCCACCATGAGCCTTCCTTGTTTCCTGGTCTCTCTGGGTCCATGGGTTGTAGCACAGTTAGCTTTTACTTTACAGCTAATATCCACTTAGGAGTGAGTGCATACCATGTTTGTCATTCTTGGTCTGGGTTACCTCACTCAGGATGATTTTTTTTTCTAGTTCCATCTATTTGCTTCAAATTTCCTGGTATCCTTGTTTTCCTGTGGCTGTGATAAAATACCTGGTGTAGCACCTTAGGGTGTAAAGATTTTATTTAGCCTCACAGTTCAAGGGCATGGTCTGCCAGGGTGGGGTGTCACTGCAACAGGAGTTTGGTCACGTAAGCATCCATAGGCAGGAGGCAGAGAATGCTGTGCTCAGCTCCCTTTCTGCATTTTATACAGTCCAGAGAATATCGCCACCGCTGTGGGCAGCCCTTTCTTCCTAAGTGAACCTAAGTGAGCCCTCACAGGCATGGCCAGAGGCTAACCTCAATGTTAATCCCTCATGAGCATGCACCAAGGTTTGTCTCCTAGGTTATACTAGACCCTGTCAAGTTGGTCGTACTAACCGGCACACACTTACTGTGCTTTCCTTTGAAACTGACTGTGACACATAATTTGTTCAAGGCCACATCACTTATAGATGGCAGAGGAGTTTTTGTGCAAACGTAGTTTCCCCAACACCTTCAGTTGAAATGGCTTTTTCCATTACAAAATAGTTTTGCCTTTTGTTGCAAGTCTTCTGATCATCTACATGAGAATTTATGTGTTCTATAATCGAGTTGATGGTCTGTGTGTCTTCTGATTACATATGTGAGAGTTTGTGTGTTCTATAATCGAGTTGATGGTCTGTGTGTCTTCTGATTACATATGTGAGAGTTTGTGTGTTCTATAATCCAGTTGATGGTCTGCTGTCTTCATGCTAGTACCGCACAGATTTCAGTACCATAGCTTTGTAGTAATCTGAAATCAGGAGCGTGAGACCTCTGGTTTTTGTTTGTCTTTATATCCTAACCAAAGCTTTCCCTCCCTCTCCTCTTCCAAACTCCCCCTACCCCCAAGCCCTTCCACTCTTCCTTTGTTGTTTCTGTTCAGATACAAGCAGGTATCCCATGGATATCAGCTAGACATGTTATATCAAGCTGCAGGGAGACCAGGAACCCCCTCCTCCACCAAGGTTGGATGAGGCAATCTGGCAAGAGGAATGGCTCCCCAAATCAGGCAACAGAGACATCCCCGCTCTCACTGCTAGGAGTCTCACATGAAGAACAAGTTTCTCAACTGTAATATCTATGCAGAGGGCCTAGGTCAGTCCCATGTATCTATACAGAGGGCCTAGGTCAGTCCCATGTACCTATGAAGAGGGCCTAGGTCAGCTCCCTGGTTGTTGCTTCAGTCTCTGTGAGCCCCTATAAGCCCAGGTTAGTTGGTTCTGTGGTTTTCTTGTGGTGTCCATGATACCACTGGGTCCTACAATCTTTCTTCCCTGTTTTCTGCAGGATCCCCATGCTCCGCCTAACGTTTGGCTGTGGGTCTCTGCATTTGTTTCTGTGAGTTGCTGGGTGCAGCCTTTCTGATGACAGTTGGGCTAGGCAGCAATCTGTGAGTGTAGCAGAAGATCATTAGGAATCATTTCATTGATTTTTAAAAATATTATTTACTTATTGCCATTCGTATTTGGTTCTGAGACTGAGACGGAAGTTGTCTGTGCAGTGTCCATCTATGGCTTTACAACGTGCCGGATTCATCCATGCCTAACTTGTTCAGGGCTCTTTCTTCATGAATAGAAGCGATCGTAGAGTTTCTTACCATGGAAATGGCCTTGATTCTTGGGCTAAACCTATACTGAGAAAGGCCTCAGTAGTTCAGAAACTATAATTGTGTTTTATGAAACTATGGTTTTCTCGCACTTCTTGGTGAGGCCCCACACTGTAATCAGAATTAGCACTAAAATCAGCATATTTTCCTTCCCCATTTGCCACATTTTTCTAAGTTTAGTGATCGCTAATGGCAGCTTTCTTTATGAATGGGAACTGGAGTGGAAATCACATCAGTGTGGACTAATGAACGCTGACCATTGCCATTACCGTGATAACGACACTGGTACTGGTTTGCACTTAGCACGATCCTGCTCAAAATGGTTCCTAGTGAAGTCATCAGTCACCTGGAAGTGTCCAGTCACAGAGATGTTATAGACTGCATGAAATTCTCAAAGAAGTAAAAGTGGAGTTGAAGGTAGAGAGGGATAGTGATAGAATTACTCTAATAGCAATTGTGGTAGAGTTTACTTTGATCTGTGCATGTGTTTATTATATATCAAAAACTAAATTTTACTACAAGATAATTTTTAGAAACAAAAATAAATGTATTCCATTAATGCTGTGAAGAGCCCAGCTCTTTCCATTCTCCATTTCTCTGTCCTCAATATGAAAATGTCAGCATCTCGGATTGCTTACCTCTTGCTTGTAAGATGGTTGACGCAGCTCCAGACATGCCATCGTTATACAATTGCATTCATACAAACAAAGCAGGGGACATCTATAGATGTGTTTGCATGTGTGTGTGTGTGCACGCCTGTGTGTGTGTTGTGTAGTGTGTTTGCATGTGTGTGTGTGTGCACGCCTGTGTGTGTGTGTGTTGTGTAGCGTGCGCACATATGACATTGTCTTCCTCTGTTACTCTCCACCTTATTCTTTTAGACAGGGTCTCTCACTGAACTTGAAGCTCATTTCTACACAGGGTCATTGAGATCCCAGGGTCTTTCTGTTTCCCTCTCCCCGCAACCCTGGGATTCAAGCACACATAGCCGTGCCTGGCTTTTATACAGGTTCTGGGGATTCAAATCCAGGTCCTTTGTCTGCACATTAAGCACTCTTTCCCATTGAGCCATCTCCCCAGTCTCTACAAGGGAGTTCTTACGTGTGCTCCTTCCTCTTGCTCTTCCTCCTCCTTCTCCCTCTTGTCTTCCCTTTCCACCTTCCGCCTTAGAGAAAGGCGGTTTCTTAAACTGACCCAACAGACTTCCCATAGAATGCACCACTTGGTATAGCGTGTCCTGAGTGTTGCAATGTCTATTGTACTTCAAGGCGAGCTCTGGCAGGAGGGAAGAGGGCGAGGAAACCGTCCCCGAGACAGTGGCTCCAAGGCACTTCTAACTACACTTCACATAGAATGAGCTTGGGCCTTCCCAGCTTTCTGTTCCGTTTCTCCCTCCGTCCCCTTCGGTGTTCCCTCACTTTCTTTTACCCCTTAGAAGAAGCATGGAAATCCAATTGCCCCCTCTACAAACCATTGCCCTGCTCATCACCTTACCTCCTCCTTCCTGGTAGGTTTCTGTAGCACCCATTTTCAAAGACCATTTGGAAACGCCATGACTTCTCAAGAGAACTAACTGCCAGCCTTAGATTGGAAAATACATTTTTAATGCCTCGTCAACAGATGTTGATTATGAACAAGAGCTAAGAATATTTATAAATAAAACAAACAAATCAAGAGTGATTTCCCAGTGTTAGGCCTGCAGGGAAAAGCTTGAGCGTTGAGAGGCCACCCTCGTTTGTCCCTGCTGCAGCTGCGCCCCTTGTCATCAGACGCTTCTTGTCATCAGAGCAATGACTTCAGTTTTTCCATCCCAACCGTGGTGAGAGGAAGGAAAGCAGAACTTACTTCTGGAAGCAGGGCACATTTCCACACACATGCACGGGAGAGCCATTGCTAGGCAACATTGCACTCTCTGGATTTGGACGACTTCCTGCATTTGTCAGAATGGTTCGAGTCATCCATTCAGTGGAGACCACAGGACAGAGTGGTGAGAATGGACGCCTTTCCTCTGTGCGGCCAAGTTCTCTGCTTCTAAATGGCCTGTCCTTGCAGCTGTCGGAGTCACCATAATCCAAATCTCTTTATTTCACCACCTTCTTTCCTAATCATTTTACCAGATAATCTCCACCCCCCCCTTCAAGACAGGGCTTTTCCGTAGCTTTGGAGCCTGTCCTCGCTCTGTAGACCAGGCTGGTCTCAAACTCACAGAGCTCTGCCTGCCTCTTCCTCCCGAGTGCTGGGATTAAAGGCGTGCGCCACCACCGCCTGGCCAGATAATCATTTTTAGGAGAGAAAGAATGAGGATTTTTTTTTTAAAGACCTTACCAGAAAATGAAGTCTCACCGAAACATTGACCTCTTACTAGATTAACAAACAAACCAACAAACAACATAGTTTTTTAGGAATCCACTTAATAAAGACTTCAGAGAAACCTAAAAAACATTTGGCAAACGAAAGCTGAGTTAGCAATGGAACTGTGAGCCAGCCCTGGTGAGATAGAATCTGGGTTGAACCTTTGAGAGGCTCCCTTGGCTCCGAGGACTGGAAATGGGCTTTCCTGTGGAGAAGCCAGCAATGATCTGCTTTGTGGTACAACTAGTTATGGATATTCAGAGAGAAAAAAATGTTGATAACCACAGGCCATGGTGCTGTGGAATTGCTGGACACATCGCAAAGCAAAACCACTAGCAGCTGTTTGAAGCTTGCTTCCTATTATGAATATTGCACCAATAAAACCAGTACTAAGTGATGCAGCAGATGAAAACGCCAGCCTTCATTAGACGGGTTTCGTTGGGGTGGCTGGGACGCTGACTGGGCAATGATGCTTTGTCAAAGTTGGCGGGTATTCTGGCTTAGGTGTTCTGGGGTTATGTGGAAGGAGTTGGAAGCCTGGTGCTGTTGTGGTGGGACATTTCCTTAATCCATAGCTTAAGGGAAAACCTAGATGAGTCGGGGGGGTCGTGATCAACCATGGTGTTTACATAATATTAATGAGGGATGGAGAAACTCTCACAGGGTCCCACCTCAGATAAAGAACTGCAGGCACCGAATGACTGTGTGGACAGTAAGCTAGCCTCTCCCAGGGATGAGCCCTCCCTAATTGGTTACCCAATCCAAAGTAATCAGCCCTGAAACCATATGCCCACAAACAATTCTGGATACAGCAGGCTGTATTTAAATATTTGTGCATACACGTGTGTGTAATAATAATAAAGAAAAAGATGCTCTCATTTTGAAACTATGGGGGGGACACAGGTGGAGTTGGATGGAAAACAGGTTTATGTAAGATAAGTCCCTTCACAGCGGGGGAGCTGGCTCCCTTTGGTGCACCCAGCATTGTGGGCTTGCCACACATGGTAAAGGTCTAGTAACTAAACTTTGAATAACGGTCAACTCTGCGTCACCACTGCCATCATCAACCACCATGACCGTCATCACAGGCTATCATTTATCCCAGACTGACCTCAAATTCACTGTGCAGCTGATAATAAGCTTGAACTCGGGATTGTCTGCTTTACCTCCTGAGGATTGCAGGCATACATACACCGTTACACATAGGGGTTACGAGGTGCTGGGGAGTGAACTCAAGGCCTGTGCGTGCTGATACAGGATCAATCTGCAGACAATGAAGTTGAGGTATAACCACTGTATTTGTGTCTTTCCTAATCAGCACTGTGATGGAGGGTTGTGGATAAAACGGGGGAATCTGAAGTCGGTGGGCTTCATTTCAGTAGCTCATATCGAATTTCAGTTTCTTATAGCTCTGCCCTGGGCAGGGCCACCTCAGCCTGTAGCCTCTCCAGCAGCCACTCAGCTGTAGCCTCAGCCCAACTTCTACGACGTTATTCACTCGTTATTCACTCGTAACTCTGTCCTAAGTAATTCTGCTCCCAGTGCCTCCACCCCTGCATTTAAAATATGCACCCTAATGGACGTGCCTTAAAGGTCTGGGTTTCCCAACAGTCCCAAGCGCTTCCTCGCAGGCTCTTACATGCTCACACACACCCAGACATGCACGCGGACAAACTGACTTTTCATTTTGCTCTTTTTCTCTTCATCTCGAGCAAACCCTTCCCCCTCTCTCCACATAGTTGTCAGGGTTGGGGCCAGACTAGAGTGACACACTTTCCCCCAGCTTTCACCAAACTCTTCCCAGGAATGTAAGGATAAGTCGGGCACCATGGCATCCACCTGAGCCCAGAACACTCAGAAGGCAGAGGCAGGAGGATCATTTGGGCATAAGACATGCAAGCCCATTCACTGAGATCCTGGCGCACATAGGTGAAGTGTTTAGAAATATGCAGAAAGAAGAGCGTCATACGGTAGGGGTGGGGGCTAGGGACATGGGATGGGAGATAAAGACAATCAGGTCATTCCAGTTTCCCACTATTGGTGGTTGATGGTGAACCAGGAGGACTTCCAGACTCCACCAGGGTGAAAGTCCTGAAGGGGCAAATTGCTTCGTGTGCACTGGCTTTGGATAAGCCAGAAAAGGACACAAATGGCCATTTGTTCTTCTCAAATTAGTTTCTCATGGACACAGCTTGTGTTTCTGTATAGGTTCTCGCCATAAGCCAACTTTGTCTCAGAGTGGAATCAAGGGTGCTTTCTTTGGGAAGGTGCTTAACTACTTGTTGAACATAGGTGTCTTCCTTGGGTCTGTAATGGTTAATTTGATGCCACCTTGACCAAGCCATGGAATTCCAAGATAGATGGTGGATTATTCTGGATGTTTCTGATGAGAATTTCCTCAGTGGACTCCTCATAAAGCAGACTGACTGTCCTACATAGTATGTGGAGCCCTGACTAGAAAAGGCTGGACTTTCGTCAAGAGGGAGCACTCAGCAAACTCAAGAGTCCACCCACGGCCTAACACTTCCTGCCAGAATACGTTTGGACTTCTAATCACAAGTCTTTTCTTGAGCAGGACTCATCTAGTAGAAGGTAGAGTCGCAACACTCACACAAGCCAAATGTAAAAAAGAAATGTTTATCTACCAATCACACAGAGAGAGAGAGAGAGAGAGAGAGAGAGAGAGAGAGAGACAGAGAGAGACAGAGAGACAGAGAGAGATAGAGACAGAGAAAGAGAGAGAGAGAGAGAGAAAGAGAGAGAGACAAACACACACACAGAGACAGACACATAGAGAGATCTTTCTGTCTTACCGATCGATCCCTGACTGATACGGCATCTTTCTACCTTATATCCTTATAAGTTTGAGATACAAGAGTTGCTTTTCTCTCCTGACTAGCACTGTAAAGGAGGGCTGTGGGACTAAGGATCAGAGGTTAGTGGGTGTGACTTCCTTTCGCTCTCCCTGTTCTGGGCAGGTCACCCAAGTACCACAGACAATTGCAGAGAGGACTATAGCACCACTAAACCCTGGTGTATTGATTTCCAACTGCCACTGTTGCAAGCTGTGGCTTACTCTGAGCTTAAAATCACAAATTCTTTTCCATTTATGGATAGAATTCCAGCAGCAAACATCAGTGTTGAGCCTGGCATGATGGTTAATACTGACCTAGAATCATATACGAGACAAGTGTCTGGGAATGCCTGTGAAGGACTGTCGACTTTAAACTGAGGTGCGAGACGCAAAACACACATGGGCAGCACCATCCTACGTGCTGGAGTCCTGGAATACACAGGAGAGGAGGCCAGTTGAGCACCAGCATCCCTCTATCTCTCTGATGTCTGACCCTTGATGCAGTGTGGCCAGCTGCCTCCTGCTCCTACAGCCATACCTTCCCCGACATGACAGACTATATATAGCCTCTGGAACTGAAAACCCACACAAACTCCTCCTCTCTTCAGTTGCTGTTGCTTCTCCATCTTTTTCTTTTTCCTTTCTTTTCTGACCAGGCTGGCTTTGAACTCACAGAGAACCACCTGCCTCTGCTTCCCGAGTGCTGAGACTATAAAGGCTTGCACCATCAGGCCTGGCTTCTATTTTTATTTATTTACTTACTCATTTACTTAGTTTTGGTTTTTCAGGACAGGGATTCTCTGTGTAGCCTGGCTGTCCTAGAACTTGCTCTGTAGACCAGGCTGGCCTTGAACTCACAGAGATCCACCGGACTCTGCCTCCCAACTGCTGGGATTAAATTCACGGACCACCATCAACAGTATCAGGCCCAAATTCGAAATTGCTTCTTGTTAGGTACTTTATCACAGTAAGGTGACAATTAGCGTAAGTAGTTCAGTGGCACATACTTATAATCTTAGCACTAGGGCTACTGAGGCAGGGGGATTATGAGTCAAAGGCCAGCCTGGGCAGACAGTGAGTTCAAGGCCAGTCATTGTTTATATTCTGGATAGTGTCATTTTAATATCAGTACTAGAATGCTTTGTGTCTTAACTTAGTTTAAAGAATCAGTCACTCTTAATGCTTTTATCTTGGGTAGCATTAAAGAAACTTTCCTTTCGGTGTATGTACTTTGGATACCAAGGATGTAGCTAAGCATTGCTCAGTCTTAGCAGGAAAACGTGCTGCTCGACTCAACAACTGGTTGGTCTTTGAAAAATTTATAAATTCATCCGACCAGACGACTGAGTCTATCTGGCTAGCTAGAGGACCCAGTTTCGGCTTGCTTGCTCTGTTTTAATGGTGGGCCCCTAGGGAACTCACCCACTCCCAAGTATAGGAACTTCAAATTCTTAACACTTGGTCTCGAGCTCAAAAATCATTTATTGTTTTCATTCCAAGAACATTTTATGGCACACATTTTTCTTCTTCTTCTTCTCCTCCTCCTCCTTAGTCCTTCTCGTCACCCCACTCTGGGAATCTCTTTGTTTATTCATGTAGTTGAGATGATATTGGAGTCAGTCAATCCAGTAACCCCCTGTTGAGATGACTCCGAAATAGCTCAGGCTTTGCCAGAGGTCTTCACTTCTTTACTTCATTGTCCATTTTGTCTTCTGCTCGTCTTCTTTTCAAAGCTCGACTTCACTCCTACAGGAAATCTTTTTTATTCTTTTTCAGCATCTGGTGAATTGCCAGGATGACAAAAGAGGCCAACAATGTCAATGACCCTGTCACTGTGTACGTAAGCCCCAGGAAAAGGCTACCTCCTCCGATCCACGTCAGGGTGGAAAGAACAACAGATTTTTTTCCTCGGAACACGGTAACTGGAAAATCTAAGAAGATCTGTTAAGGACTCAGTATTTATCTCCCGTCCCATGGCATACACAAATACACTAGATTAGGTTATAGGAAATTGATCTTTTTGGAGACACAAAACGGTTAATTATTCAATTTCACATGTTTCAATGCAGCCAATTAGTACTTTATCTTGCTAGAATAAAACTAGTCAAAGCAAGGTTCCCCTCCACATAGCTAGAGTGAAGACAGGGGAGTATATTGATCTCAATGATTTCTCAGCAGTCAGATAAGGAACAGGTATCTAACTCCCTTTGATGACTCCAAGGCGGCAGAAAGAATAGAGAGTGTTCACAGCAAGCTGAAGGTTCTATTCACCGGAACTCCAGAAGACTCCAGAGAGGCTAAAGCACGAATTCTTTCCACGGATAAAACAACAACAAAGAAACCGCCAGCATGAACAGTGAAGCATTTTTGGTGAGAACTCTAAAGGTGGCAGACTTGTTAGCGTTTTCTGCAAAGGCAGTGTCCCTGCTGCTGGCGAGAAAGTGTTTGAAGTGGGTTTACTATGTAGCATTTTAATGATGTCATCCTCATGATGCATGTGGCCCGAGGGTTTTAAACATCTGGTGCCTTTTGTAAACGAAACTAATAAACAAACAAAGCCTTCTCATAGCAACGCTGAGGACAGAGGCATTTCCCAGCAAAGCTCTTAGAAGGCTTCAATCTCCTGGCAACGTGCTATTTAAAGGCACAAGCCAGCGTGTTAGGGACAAGTCCTCTGTTTCTTTTTTTAATACTGGAATTCCTCATTGTCACCTGGTCCTTGGTGCTACCTTACCTCATCTTCCCACCTGCGTTTCTCCCAGGTCATTTGAAGGGAGAGTCCTGGTCTCAGCGCGGGACCTTCTTTCCCCCTCGGGCAGCAGGCGCTGCCGCAGTCCAGACTTCAGCCAGGCCACACCGGTGGTGAAGAAGAGGGCTCACATTCAGGGTTGAAGTTGTGTCTGGACCATACAAAGATTGTCATTCAGGTGTGGCTGTTAGCTGTCAGTGGGGAGAGCACTTCTGGAGAGGAAAAACAGTATCTCCCTTGGTCTCCTTTCCTCACCCCCAACCTAAATTACAGCAAGGGGCGAAGGTAGCATCTCGATCTTGTGTTTTCTTCTGCAGTTTCTTGTGGAATCAGGAGATTCAACTTGAGAGACACTCAGCAGGCAACATTCAATCTCTGTTTTAAAGCAACCACTCCAAAGGAAAACAGAAGGTGGACAAGGCAGAGATGCCACACGAGCAGGGCTCTCCCAGAGGAACATCGCTACTCTCCCATGGGCGAGTTCCACACGCCTGCCCCAGGAGAAGGAGGAAATCCTGGAGAAGGGCACAGGGCTACAGGTGGATATTTGCACTTCCCACTGTGCCCTGGCTTTTCCATCCCGGGACTAGGCACGTAGCTCGGTGGCGGGGCATTTGCATAGTGTGCCCAAGGTCCTGGGTCTGATCCCTGACCTTGAAAAAGAAAAAAAATTCTCCTTGAACCTCCCTGGGAGTTAGACTGTGGAAGTGGCCAATGCAGTGTGGAGAAGGTCTGGCCTGCAGGGTGACCTCTAGACCAATTCCAGTCAGCAACCCTGGCATGCTGTATGTAAGAGTGTAGATGCCTAACTGGGTGGGTGTTTCAAAGCTGGGTGCATGCCTGACCCCAAGACCACAGTTAGTATAAATTATATGTGATATATAACTATTTAAAAAGATTTGGTTACATTTTACAGCTAAAACTTCATTGTTTTTTAAAAGCAGGTTCACATTTGTATTTTTCAGTTAGGAGGGAAACTTCATAATCCATTATTAGAAAACAAGTCTCCTAACTCTGCCGTCTGCCTGTTACTAAGACATGGGCTCCCACTGGCAGGCTGTGTACCTAAGGCAGGAAGAACACACATCTGCAGTGCGGAGCTCACAGCGTTCCTGGCACGGACTGCATCAAGCTGTCTGCATCCACACAGAGACGTCTTCATTGAGGAAGCCATTGTTTACTGGCTGGTCTTTATCTAGTGCATAGGTAGGCTGGGTCAGGTACAGAGGTCGGGGAGATGCGGGCTCCCTGCTCTAACACACTTTTGTCTAAAAGATCTATGGTCAGTGCCAGTGTCTGTGATTCTACTCTACCTTCCAGATGTACTACTGTGTATCCCCTTAGTTTTTTATTTTTGATTCTCCATCTCATCCCACTCTATGTGGAGCGTTTCCCCTCGCTGGTTTAGATGTCTGCATCTGCCCTTTATCCATCTTTCTTGGGGACAAAAGTACTCTTTGCCTGTCTATCCATACCTGGTATTGCTACTGCCTGTTTGTTGTTCCTTAAAAAGTTGGAGCCCATTCTCTATGTGGGGATGCTATATTCTGGCCCTGGCCCAATTTAATGTTCCAGACTTTGTTGACTCCCCATGGGAGCCCTTAGTTGAGAGGAGTAGATGGGGGAGGTGCGCTGGCAGGGAGGTGAAGGGAATGGAAAGAGGGGTGGAAGGGAGAACTGTGGTTGGAATGTAAAATGAAATAAATAAATGTAAACGAAGACACATAAATACATACTTTAGACAGTTATATGATGATGTTATGATAGTTGAAGAGGCAGAGGACATATCACCCCCAAATTTGCCACTTTGGTGTATTATTTTGGCTTCAGAGACTTGAAAATCAGCAAGCGCAAGAAGGTCATGCTGACCGTCCACTCTCATCTAACAACACAGAGACGGTCATGCTAACTGTCCACTCTCGTCTAACATAGAGAAGGATGAAAAATGCCCACTGACACTAGAACAAATACTTTTAGCTAGGTTTGGGGACAAATGCCTTGAATCTTAGCACTTGGGAGGCTGCAGCAGGAGGATCTCTGTGCATTTGAGATCAACCTGGTTTGCATAGTGAGTTCCAGGACAGCCGGAGCTACTTGGTGAGACCCTATCACAAAAAGAAGAAAAAGGAAGGAAGGAAGGGATGGAGGGAGGGAGGGAGAGAGGGGGGAGGGAGGGAGAGAGGGGAGAGAGAGAGAGGGAGAGGGAGAGGGAGAGAGAGAGAGAGAGAGAGAGAGAGAGAGAGAGAGAGAGAGAGAGAGAGGAATATCTTTACCATCACAAGGCAACCAGTGCAAACAAATTTGGCTAAAGTAACCTTCAGCTGTTCTTCCATAATGGGCACTCCTTTAAAACTAGTATGTCAATACATGCAGCCACTTTTTGGGGTCTCTATTTTTGGGGAGGGTTCTAAACTACAATAATATAAACAAAATGTGCACTTTTTTTTCCTGACACATCAGTCCCGAGATAGAGGACACCCCCCACCACCCCCGGTTGAGGAGCTAGCATCTCCTGTCTCCGTGTGTACCACTGTACAACAGTCGCCTGTTTTTCAGTGGTACACATATCAGGATGGAGGACAGAAGCAGAAAGAAGGAGCTCAACGGTGAGAGGCGAGATTTGCTTTCACTCTGAGAAGAGGACGTGGCACAGAAGGATACTGTAGGATATGTGGAAAGTGTAGTTGCCGGCAGGTAAGCCATCGACAAAGTAGTGCACGCGGCTGAGCCGGCGGTACAGTTTTTTGAACGTGGGAAAGGCGGCGGTCCGCATCCACACAATGAAGTCCTCATTGACGAAGCCATTGTTTCCTGGGTCCTCCGTATCTAGCTCATAGATAGGTCGGGCCCAGTGCGGAGGCTTCGCTCTTCCTGTGGGGTTGGGGACATGAGAAACATGGTAGAGAAAGGTCAGTGCTCTCATTAGCTCTCCTTAGAGAAAGAACTGCATTCACAATGGAAGGGCAATAGAAATTTGGCAGTTTAATAAGCAATCCTTAATTGTACTGTTTTAAACATTCTAAGGAAGAGCGTATAATAATCTTGTAGGGTTAATAATAGATATTATCAGGGTCAGTAGGATGGCTCAGTGAGTGCTTCCAAGACTGAAGACCCAGTTCAATCCCTGGAACCCACACAGTGGGAGATCAGAACCAGCTCTCCAAAGGTGTCTTCTGACTTCCCCACCTGCATCGTAACACACTCATTCCCTGCACCCCCCCCCACGCTCACACTCACCCCATGGGAGCACAGCTACGTGTTTGAACCCCAGGCCAGTGTGGGTTCTGGAGACGCAGGCATTGACTGCCCCAACTCTCAGACTTCCATTTTCTGTTGAGAGCATTGCTATCCCCACTCTACAGAGCATGCTTGAAGACAGAATCACACTCACATGTCCACTAGCATTTATTCCAGAACCTGGAACACGACAGTTATCCACTTATCAGCTAATGTTTGACCCTTTCAATCTGCCAAAAGCTGATAGACTCCACCTTGAATTTCGGATAGCTAATCAAGCACAGTAAACCGTGCAAGGGACATTTACTACTCTAAGACCAGTCCCTCTACCGATAGGAGACTCAATAGGTAAATACAAATCCTCTTGGATAGGTGTGGTGTCACACACCTATAATTCCAGCACTCAGGAGACAGAGGCAGGCAGATCTCTGTGAGTTCGAGGCCAGTTTGGTCTACAGAGCAAGTTCCAGGACAGGCTCCAAAGCTACAGAGAAACCCTGTCTCAAAAACCCAAAACAAAGCAACAACAACAACAAAACCAAAAAATAGAAATGCAGATTTGTTTTCTGTTTATTTTTAAAATTTATCTTATTTTGTGGATCTATTTATTTTTCTCATTTTAATTCTTTTGGATAGGCAAAGAAAAACATAGTAGTAATAAGGCTAAATGGCATGACTAAATTCAATATTAAACTTTCATGTTAAAAAGCAGTTTGCAATTTTATAAAAAAGAAATGCAGGTCTGTCTGTTTTTTAAATCAATTTTTAAAATTTATTTTTATTTTATGCTCACTGATGCATGTGTGCCTGTGTGAGGTGTCAGAAGCCCTGGAAATACAGTTACAGACAGGTGTGAGCTGCCATGTGGGTGCTGGGAACTGAACTTGGGTTCGTAAACACAGAGCCATCTCTCCAGCCGCAGAATGTATGTTTTAAGCCCTCCCTATCACCTTCCAATCCCACCACTTCCCATATATCTGGATGGTGTCAGATGCATGCTTTGGTCTGAGACATTAACTTCCTTCATTTCCAAGTTAACTTGGGTCATTTGTTTCCATCCATCCATCCATCCATCCATCCATCCATCCATCCATCCAATAATAACATTTCTTGATTGTTTCCTTTTGTGTAGCTGTGAAGAGCTAAAAACTGGAAGGCATGTTTAATGTAAAATTAAGTGCATTTTTGTAATGTTGCTGACAATGCCCAGTTTGGTTGACATTATTCCACATGGCAACCACAATGACATTAACAGCCATGTGAAATAGAAATAATGCAAATCAGAAGACCATCTGAACTTATTTCAAGGTTTGTGATTAAAGACTGTGCCCAGACACTGGTTTCATTCCTACAGAAGGTCCATTTCTATGTCTCTCTGGGAGCATGGCTTCATTAAAGTTAAATGGAACTGGGCGTGGTGACACACACCTTTAGTAGTACTCAGCAGGCAGGAGCAGTGACTTTGTGAGTCCAAGGCCAGCCAAAGATAGACTATGAGACCCCGTTTCCCAAAAATAAATGGATTTACTTTTATTTTCATTTTATTGTTCTGGTTGTTTATATAGTTTTTGATACAGTATACCTAGCCTAGTTTCGGGGTGTGTGTGTATGTATGTGTGTGAGTATATGTGCGTGTGTATGAAAGTGTGTACCTGAGCATGAGCATGCATTTGTATATGAGCATGTGTATGCTTATAATAAACGCTGGGTGTCATCCTGAATAGCTTTTTGAGATAGGGTGACTCGGGAGCCTAGAGTACACCAGTGGGCTATACTGGCTGCCTATGGGCTCCAGGGATCGACCTGCTTCCCCCATTCCCTGCCCCAGCATGAGGGTCACAAGCGTGCACGGCCACATCCAGCTTTTTACGTGGGCACCGGGGATCTGAACTCGGGTCCTCATAGCGGCAGCGGGAACTTTACTTACTAAGCTCTCTCTCTAGTCCCTAGGTTTTGACTTAAAAACTTTTCTTCATAGCCAAAGAAAGGTCTTAATGTGTTGACTTCAGCACAGGAGAACTGTGAACAGTTAAATAAAGCTAGTTTTATGAGAATGTCTTCAGACAGGAAAACTCAGGCAATAACAAACCCTTGGGTTTAATTCCTCACGGAATCAAAGCAGTGCTTTTAGAAAGTCAATCACGAAGATAAAAATCTGGCATTTATTAGAGATGTTGCTATAAACTCAGTTGAGAACTCCAATGATCAACTTTAAATTGTTTGCTTTTGTAGTAATAAAAGAAGTGAAAATTTGGTGGAGCAGAACCTCAGAGTGAAACTAATTCTCTGTTAGTAGAGAAAGCAACAGAGAGGAAATGTCCTTAAACTCTACGGTGTAGGCATAAATCACAATAGTGCCCATTAACGATACAGCACATTACTTATAGAGAGTTTCAGCCACATGAACAAGTATTTTTTTCTATACTGGCAAAAAAAAAAAATTTGCAAAATCCTTAGTGACACTCGTGACAGGTAGCTACGTGTTTCAGCACGCATGTCATGAGAGAGAAGCCTGGAGCGCCTGGAGCTTTGAGGGAGGCTGGTGCACACCAACAGCGCATGCTGTGTTTTACAGTGGTCCCCAGCGTTTTCTCCTACGAGCCCTTTAACTTTGGGTACACTTTGTGCAAGATAATTGAATTTTTTTTAAAGTATGCAAACTAGATAACGTCAGGAATGTTAGGTTGGGGTGACTTTGTGAGCAGTACTTCTGGAAAACTACACTTCCAAACAAAGGTGACAGCAGAGGGATGACTGGACAGATTACATCACGGTAGTTCAAAAGAACATTGAATTTTATACTTTATAATTAGGCCTCGGATTATGTTGACTTCCACAAAGACTATTGGTAGCACTGTCACTTTGTGTTAGGATTTTTTTGCGCTAGAATAAAGTGATATTGAGAAAGTCCAGGATTCATACTGATTCATACTGTAGCATCTAGACTTCACGACACATTAAAAAACAATCAAAAATAGAAAAAACTGTGAAGCAAAAAAATTGCCTATGAAAATCCTTGGATTAAAATACTAGCATATTCACTACAATGAAATAAAAATTGCCATTCTCCTCTGTCCCATCTGGTTTTGTGTGTCAATCTGACACAAGCCAGTCATCAGCGAGGAAGGAGCCGCAGCTGAGGAAGTGCTGCCATGAGGTCCAGCTGTAAGGCATTTGCTCTTTTATTCATCAGTGGTGGAGGGCCCCGTCCAAGGTGGGTGCTGCCATCCCTGGGTTGCTAGTCCTGGGTTCTGTACAAAGTGGGCTGAGCAAGCCATGGGAAGCCAGCCAGTAAGCAGCTCCCCTCCAGGCCCTCCACATCAGCTCCTGACTGCAGGATCCTGCCCTGTTCAAGTTCCTGTGCCGCCCTCCCTCAGAGACAAACAGCAGTGCTGGAGGGTAAGCCTAACTAACCCTGTACCCCAGCAACAGAATCTCTCACTAAGACACTACTCCGTTCAACAAAACTGACTACTACTATGGAGATGGTATTTACTCAGACTCTTGAGAATGGGAGAAGACTCATTTAAAGGTGCTGACAAGCTCAAACTGATTAACTACAGATTTCATTTTTTTAAAGTTTCAGACAATGTTTTGAAATAATTAAAATAATGTCCTAACACAGATGGTTAAGAAACCTATTAAGCATGCAAATGGGTATTCAGGAAAATTATTCTATGGTATTCTCTTTTAATGTTTGATAATTACTAAAGCAAATATTTCAAAAGACGTTTCATAAGCATTTATATATTTTAATTTTTGAAAAACTAGCATTGTTGAAAGTAGACTTAAAAAATTTAGAGTAGATTTGAGTAGGTTTGATGGGTCTGTCAATACTATGTCGATTTATTAATTAATACAGAAAAATTAAAATAAGTAGATAGTTACTTTTATTCTCAAAAATGTATCCAGTTGAAGTTGGGCAAGGCAGTTCATGCCTTGAGGCAGGAGACAGATCTCTGAGTTCAAGGCCAGTCTGGTTTTCAGAGCGAGTTCCAGGACGGCCAAGGCTACACAGAGAATCCCTTTCTCACCCCTCCACAGTATGTCTTAATGGTTAATTAGAACAAAACAATTATTTGACAAAATAGAGACCAATTATTTCACAGTTGTAGTAGGTAAACAATGAGGAAATGGGTCCAGGATGGGGAAAGTTAGAGCAACAGGAGTTATAGAAATAATAATAATAATAAAAGATCTCCCTGCATGCACGTGTGTGCGCATGCGAGTGAGCACACACACACACACACACACACACACACACACACACACATGGAACCAGGTATGGCAGCACACGCCTTTAACTTCAGCACTCTGGAGGAGAGGCAGGCAGATCTCTGAGTTCTACAGTAGCCTGGTGTGCACAGTGAGCTGAGAACAGCCAAGGCTAAGGAGGGGGACCCTGTCTCCAAAAATGGGGTGGGGGGCCGAGTAAGGCTATGGAGCATCTGTCTGGATCTTACCTGCAAACGCACTAGCAAGATCACTGGTTCTTGGGTTCTGAAATTTGATATACTTATCTGTCCACCATGCAAGCCCACTCTTTAGCATCGGGACTTCTATATGTATAGACGAATTAAGGTGATACGAAAGAGTTATGGTATCTGAAAGTAAATTTAAAATTACGGTAAAGATGTTAGGTAGCCATTTTGCCACCTTTTAAAATGCAGACCCAGACACAGATGAAAAACAAATTAGGTTTTGTTGCAGACACTCAACACGCCTACATGCCATGGATGCTGAATCATGAGATCAGTGTTTCCTTTACCAACACTGAGCCAATTATTGAAAAATATTCTTTGGCCCCGTCTAATTTGTGTTCCTCTGACTGTTCCTTCAGATTGCTGGCGAGGGAGAAGTTATTTACAAACGAAACTCCAGAATCAGTGTTCTGGCTTATCCTGGATAAATACTTGGCATTGAGCAAGCAAATAAAACGAGCCACTCAGCTGCCCGGGTAACATCCTGAGTGTGGAGGTGGCTACACCCTTATGAAAGAGGCAGAAAACAAGTCACCTACCATTGAATATGCTGTTGGCAACTGCACCGCAGGGAATGATGGGAGTGCTGTTGTGGGACACCTGGAACGGGGCGCAGTTCCTAACATCCTGTGTGTGAGATGATGTATCAGTGAGAAGTGCTCTTGGCAAACTCTCAGACCATTGCAGGAGAGAACTCTGGCAATGAGCACCAACTCTCATTAGTGCGTTGGCATGGGTAAAGATTATGGACGGCTGCTACCTGTTTTCCCCAGGGTTTCTGGCTCACTTAGACTAGAAAACGTTCAGCCTTTGGAGACATACGTGCATATGGATGTCTAGGTGTTTTATATCCTTTTTAGCAATACAGAGCACGCCAAAAACTATTTGCGGGAAGGATTTTTACCTTCCTATGCTGAGTATCACATTCAGTCTACATGGGACCACTTTTAAAAATCCTTTTGGTAAAGTTACCATATTCAGAGGAGTATTCAGGTCAGATTCCATAGCTAGATGACCTCACAGGGAACTGCTAGGTTATCACTTCATGGACTGTCAGATTGGGAAACAATCCACCTAGCTTCTCTCACTAACATAGGACTACTGAGAATAAAAACTTGGAAGCCTAGGTTAGACTCAGGCTTTTGTACTTAGTTGAACCAAAGGCTTTTATTCAAGCAAGTTTCCTTTAAGTAGGCTAGATCAAGGACCTTGGTTATAGAAAGGCAGACAAACTTGGTTAACAAGTGAACCAAACAGAGATCACGGTCTTCGCAAATGCGCAAAGAATAGTTAGTTGGCTAGCACTCACACTAACTGCTTTAAAGGGGCCCAGTGCCCTATCCCAAAAGTATTTACCTAATATGCTCAGCCACTTCACTTTAAGAATGAAGCAAACATTTCTATCTTCAAAAATCTAGATGCTGAGCCCTGCCCCACTCCTGTCTCTTAGACTGAAATAACCCCTTGTTAAAAAGAAGAGAGTATTATACCAAATGGGACTGAGCCTTACCCAAATATCCTTGCCCACCAGTTGACTATTGCTTCTTGATAGAATATATCGATAGAGGTTTTGATAGAAACCATACAATTTGTAGTACATATAAACATTACCCTGCATGGAGAGAAATAAGAAGCAAATAAGGTACCTCTGGAGTCCTGGGATTAAAGGCGTGTACCACCATGCCCAGCCCTAGGCTGTGTATTTTCAAGGCAAAATGCAGACTTATGAAATTTGTCTCTTTGTGGCAATACTAGGAAAAATGCTTGGCATATCATGCTCTAAAATTTTAAAATACTATTTACAAGATTTCAATATCTAGATATTTTTCTTTGATGAAACACAAGTTTCTTTTTGGGGGTCCCCAATCAATCTGAAACAGCTGGAACATCAGCCAGTCTGATGTAAGCTTTCCCGAGCAGCTGAAGTGGTTTGAGTAATTAATATTCAACAACATTCCAGCGATTTCCCCAGGAAGAGTGAAGGTGTGGTCGGGTTAAGAGGAAGCTGCTGCTCACCCAGGATTTGCTGGTGCTTTGGAGTGGGACAGCAGTCAACAGTTAAGGGCCTTGTGCAGGAAGAACAGGCTATGTGTTAAGATGTTGCTGGAGATGCGCTCCTGCAGTGTATTTATATTATGGCATCGTGGACAGCAGGAGTAGCCCCAGCAGCCGCTGCTTAGGTTAGGGACCTCCGTGGTGCTGTCTCATTGTCCTAAATGGCAGTCTAGGAGCAGCTGGGTGGACAAGAGGGGGTAGTGAGCATATTTTGGGAGGAATGAGGGCCGGCACACTGAGCATTTCAGTGGGGACTTGGCTTTAGATGAACAACCTTGTATGAACCTCCTTGTATGGAACATGGTTCTGAGTTTGTGGGATAGTTGCCAGAGAGTGACTTGAAGGAGGTGCTGACTGGCGGGGTGGACTGTGGGTTTGCGTGTATTGCTCAGTGAGATGGCCCCAGGACTTGTCTTTGCCCCAAGCTGAAGCTGCACACAGCCATTTGGTGGTCACCATTCTATCTTCCATTTCAGAAGCTGTCTCAATGCTTCTTTAGGGGAGGACAAACATACACCGAACCTTTTGAGTGTTGCATTGATACAAGCACCCAAAGCTACGGATACAGTTTCAAAGTAAATTCAGGTGATGTAACTTAGAACTGGAGTCACTGAGCATACACAAGGCAGGTGAACTGAGCATACACGGGGCAGGTGAAGGCACATGCTGGGCACGTGGGAGCCAGGGGACTAGAAGTTCCTTGTGAATGTCATTAACTTAGCAGCAAGGTCGGTGCTTTCCCCCACGGTCACGCAGAGAGGTGAGAATTGATACTAGGTTTTCTCTTTGGGATTTTTTCTTCCTTCAAAATTTAAAAATTCTGAGCCTTCAAGAAGGAAAGAAAGAGAAGAGGATTCAGGAGAGGTATGGACCAACTTGGGAGCTAGGAGAAGGCAAGGACTAGAACAAGGAAGGCCGCAGGCCACAGTGTTTCTTAAGACTTCAGGAAGCTGACATGCCTGGAGGCTTCTCTTCTGGGGAGAGCCTACTTTAGTAACTGGCTCATAAGATCCCCTGGAAGTCACCACTCAGCTGCCCACTTGGCAGGGAGAGCGGAAGAGAGATTTTTTAGGCCTCTGTGGTTTTGCCTAACAGGCATGACTTAAATGAAAAATGTATTTTATTTTACTTTACAAAGATATTTCAAATGTCTATTCTGTACCCTAGATTCAGCACCCCTTCCTCTCAGTGCCCACCCCCAGGCCTGGTCCCTCTTGTCCTTCAGAATGCCACTACACATAGAAATTCAGGTACAGTCTTGTTTTCTCTCATTCTCCTCACCGAGCACCCCACCTTCGGGCTTACAGCTCATTCAGCTGGTCCCAAACCTAAGTCCTTATCATCTCTTGAAACTCCATGCACTGTCCTCTCCCCTCCCCTTTCCCTTCCCTCCCTTTCCTAAAGGTCAGAGTGGACAGCTCTCCTTGCTGCCTTCTGCTCTGGGAAGTTTCGTCACCAAATCTCCCCAGGACCTGTATGAACATGAGAGCTGAATCCGGCAACAGCAGGGGTTCATCTTTGTATGTCTTGGCATTCTTCACACTGCCAGTGAGCCAGACTGAAAGCCTCTTTTGGGATCGAGTAACTGCCCTTATAAGATGACTTGGGGAAGGAGAATCCAAGGAGAAGTCTGCCAGGTAAAACTCTTGACACTAGTTTAATGTGTGACCTCGGCCAAGTCACGTAACTTCTCGGTCCATTAACAATTTCACGTAGCATGAGGTGTTAAATGTAATACATTCTATAGCCCTGTCCACACAGATATTTATAATAGAACCCATGTGACTGGTCATACAAGCCATGTTGGAAAGTTTAGAATCTTGAGGTTGAGGGCAGGCTTTTTGGGTACAGGTAGAGCCCGATGCAAGGGAAACTCCCACAAACCTCCAAGTGTGACCCCAGCTAAGACTCCTAGCAATAGTGGACACACAGCTTGAACTGGCCAAGGATATCATAAGAAAACCCACAGAATCAACTAACTTGGGCTCATAGGAACTCACTGAACCAGCAATCAGGGAGCGTGCATGGGACCAACTTAGGTCCTCTCTATATATGTGACAGTTGTGTAGCTTGGTCTATTTGTGTGATTCCTAACAATGGGAGCAAGGGCTGTCCCTTTGGCTGCTCTTGGGAACCCATTCCTCATACTGGATTGCCTTGCCCAGCCTAAATAAAAGGAGAAGTGTTTAACCTTATAACAGCTTGATATGCCATGCTTTGTTGATACCTATGGGAGGCCTGCCTCTTTCTGAACAGAAACAGAGGAGTGGATGGGGGTGGGCAGGTGGGGGAGAGGTGGGGGGAGGAATGGGAGGAGAGGAGGGAGGAAAAACTGCGGTAGGGTTGTAAAATAAATAAATTAAATCTTAATAAAGAATCTCAAGGTTTACAAACAGGAAACAATAATAACGACACAAAAGGGCATTCTGGGGTTGCAGGGTCAGTGACTCAAGATTCACCATTTCTACTGTGCTCCCTTTCCATAGTTTTCAGGTTTTGGAAAACATCTGCTGGAGAGTGCAAGACCATCAGGCAGGAATAACTGAAGGGGCACCAGCACGCGGTGCACTGAACTCACCTCCATTTTCTCCTTCAGGTAGAAGGGGACAGAGCAGGTGCACTCTTTGTCAAAGTTAGAGCTGTTTTCCCGTAGCTGAGCACAATGTGCACATGTGTTTGTGTAATTAATCTGGCAGGCAGGAAAACACAACAGTTCATGTAAAGGTCATATGAATCCACATCTTAAAATTCAATGCCCACGCCTTATCTGGAGTCTTCAGTTCTTATGGCTGGAGGACAGCCTGCTGTGTGGGTGTTCTTTTCTGGGGTGCTTGGGAGGAGGCCTTCTTACAGTCTTCCCTTTGGTCACCAGGAGTCATTTTGCCACTGGCTCGGACTCCACGTTTCTGTTGCATACTTATTTGATCAGTGGGGATGAGGCAGCTTCCTTCTCAGTCACGGGGTGGGGGGATGTGTTGCTGGGAAAGGCTCAGTCAGTGACTCGTGAAACTGTGCTTACAGCCCAAGTCTAATCACCTTTACAGGGAACTCACTATTTTCCATTTTATTGTATGGAAAATATCCATATTAATTATTCCTCATGACACCCTGAGGAAGTTACTAAAAGTGACCAAGCAGGAAGACATTATTTCCCAATAAGATTATTAATGTATGTGGAATCATTCTCAGCCTGAGAAGGTGTGTTCTGCTTTTTGAATGTTAAATTCTGTGGAAAAATTATATAATGAATTATCCTTTAAAAAAGAGTCAAGTGTCCCTAGTGAGTGACTGCTGTGTGCTTTGGCAAGGCACTCAGCCTCAGTTCTGGGAGGATGGAGCTGGGAGAGATTGCGAGGGGAGGCTCAGAGATGGGGCCCAGGGGCTGCGTGTTCCCAAATCCCGTGGGCAGCTTCTGCTTCCCTGGCTATGATGAAGAGGATTCTGGGAGAGTAGAAGCTCAGAGAAGCAAGAAGAGTGCCTTTCCCTTTGCTAAGGTGCCAGTAGGATGCAGGCTTCTTTTGGAGAGAGAACTAACAGGAAAGAAGAAATATAGGCTCTTTGTGAAAGAGAAGTGAAGTGTGAATATCTAAACGCCACCAATGCTCTAAGTCACCATTTTCTGCACACGTGGCATGGCTCGGATGGCTACTTTTCTGGTCGTGGGACTGTGCTTCACTTCCTAAAGAACAGGACGGTATGCCAGGCAAGAGCAAGCACAGACAGCACACGGAACCACACCAAGGGGCCTGGGGCTCCAGTGTGGTCAACTCTTCTTTTGACACGGGGATTATAATATTTGATCTCTAGGACCCTAAGTTTTGATCATCAAAAACGTTCTGTAACAGTCTATCTATCAGTGATGTCACACTAGAATGCACTTTATTTCACAGATTCCACTCCGAGTTACGGAAACATAGGGTCAGAAGAAGTGTTTCATGACCATACAGGCATCTCTGATGTTTTCTACCGCTAAGAATTTTAGTGAGAAATACGTATCCCACTATCTGCTGATAATGACGGTATCTTGAAATTCAGTGTCCAGTGAGCTTGTAAGCCTATAAATAAAAATGGAGCAAAGACTGTAGTCTGCTATTTACAGAATCTGAGAGGAGTGACCTGTCAAAAGAGTGATTATTCCTCTCATTGAGGATATAGTTAAAGACCATGAAATTAGCACGTTAAAAAGATACCCACATTCCCGCATTTTTTGGAGTCCTCTTCAAAGTATTATGGAATTGATCTCATTGTCCAGTGATGGATGAATAAAGAAGATGGAGTATATCACAATGGAATATTGTTTGATCACAAAGTCAAAATCTTATCATGTGTAGCAAAATGAATGGATATGAAGGACATCAGAACAACTGTTGCCTGCTCTCACGGGTGGACGGAAGCTTCGACAGTTCACGTTCAGAGAGAAGAGCTACTTAGTCAGAGACCAGGAAGGGCAGTGGGAGGGGGACAGAGCAGAATGGGGTGAACCAACACAGAAAGAGGGATCCTATGCTCCACAGTACAGCAGTATGTCTACGGGTCAGCTTTCTAGAGATTTCATGGAGATGTAGAAGAAAGTAGCTAGAAGAAAGGAGAGGAAATCGCGATTCCCTTGATTTGCTCAGTAAACGTATACTAAAATAACTCACTGTGCACCGTAAACTGTTGCAACCATGGCATATTAATTATACAAGAATAACATTTAAAAGCTCACATGCTTTTTAAAAAACCCAACATCTCTATTTTTGGTTCTGGGCTCATTAACATATGGACTATTGGGGTCTGGCAGGCTTTTGAGCTCGCCGCTCTCCTTCTACCTGTTTCTTGCTTGCTCACTTCTCTAAGATCAGCTGACTTGGGCGGGATCTTGTACAGACGTGTGGCTGGAGGTGACCAGTGTGACAGCGAGAATGAATGAAGTCAACGCTAAGGGCTCTTTCCCCATCTGGCTCCTCCCAGCACAAAGTTGGGTGGGTCTGGTCACATCCAGCTTCCAATTAGGGGCTGTGTTCTCAACGTGACTGCTCCCATCTATAATCCCAAACCGAACAGCTTTGGAAATTAAACATGTGAGACATGACAAACCTCAATTTCCCTGGTGCTCTTTGCAGACAGTAGAAGGATGATGCCCATACAGAGGCAGAACCCTCCTGTGGCAAAAAAGATAGAGAGGACCACCGAGGCAGATAATTCCAGCTGGTGGGCAGGCAGCGTCTGCTGCTTCAGGGCTGTGTTTTCCGGCAGTCTGGACAGGTCATACTGGGGCATCGGCTCCATTTTGGTCCTGTAGGTGACTGACATACTTTTGTGACATTAAGAACAGTCATGCTTGTAGTAATATCACATAATGCTAATGCTATATAAAGAATGACATGAAGTTGTGACGTCATGTTTGCTTCCTGTCTTGTTCTCTCAGCAGACCCGCTACCTGCAGTGCACAGCTCTCGCCAGTCCCTGGGTGCTGGGTGCACTTTATTTCAAATCAGAAAGCCTCTTGTGTTAAATGCTATGCCCAAGAGAGCTCTTCCTCAACGTCTGTAAAAACCAACTGCTCATGCTCAGAAGCAGTTGTTGTGGGCTGTTTCTGAGGTCTGTTGTGTAAATCTTTGGTGATTAATCCCAACTGAAGCCAGGCCTATCGGCTTTCCCCCAAATACGGCTAATGCGAATAAGAACTAAGTTGGAAAAATAGTCTGAGATCACAGCAGTTTTGCTGTGCTGTGACGATACAGAAAGGAGAAGCAGACAGGAATCTGCAGGATATATGTGCTTGTATTTAACTTCAGTCGCTTTCTTTCTACATTTTATAAATAAGAAAGGCCCAGGCAGAAAATGTAGATTGCATTTCCTTCTTGGGCTGGAGCGATGGCTCAGTGGCTAACCTGGTTGCTCTTCTGATGACCCAGGCTTGATTCCAAGCACCCATGTGGTAGTTCTCAAGTGTCTTTAAGTCCAGGTACTGCATGCTCATGGCACACAGACAAAATACTTGTGCACATGATTCAGGCAAAATATTCATACATATAAAATAAAAATCTTGAAAGAAAAAGTCTCCCTTTAGCCTCTCTCAAATCTACTCATTAGAGGTTAGTGAAACATTATCAAATATTCAGCCTTGCAATACAGTATTAGCTCTGGTTTGAGGGTTTTCTACTTTGGTCATTAACAATTTATAATCATTCCTTTAACAAACTGCTAGAGAAGACAAAGACTTGGAATTTTCTAAAGTAGACAGAGAAGCCATGATGTGTCAATGAACGCAATGACAAATGGACCTGATTTAAAATATCAAGGAAATGCAAATATATACAGTAGGTTTCCAGTTCAGAATCAATCTTTATACTTGCAAATCAAACAAACAAACAAACAGCAAATTATGCACAGGAAGTTTTCAGCATGCCACTTGACTCTGCCCTGCAAGTGGCAGCTAGACGGATGGCTGCTGTCACCCTCCAGTGTGTGTGAGATGTCAGAGGACACAAGTAGTATTGCTAAGTGAACATGGCTAAGAGTATGGGTTTAAAGAACAGCCACAGAGTACAGGTTAGATTTGTATGTATAAAACTGTCCCACAAGACATCAGGCACGTTTGTGACTTAAGGTCCTACTCCAATTTTCAAACAACTAAGTTCAATAAAAGGGTTATTTCTATAACCATTAAGAACAGTATTCATTAACTTGTTTTTATAAAACAAGATGACAGACTTTAAGAAGCTTCACAGGTAGTGTGTTAAACAGGCCTGTCCAGAAAATCAAATCCATAGACACATAAGTATATATTATAAAGAATTGTCTCACACAATAATAGAGGCTCAGTCCTAAGTCTGCAGTCTGGTCAGTGTCCAGTTGAGTCCTGAAGACCAACAGACTGGCGTAACCTTAGCAAGACCAGTTTTTCAGTTAGAATTCTGTTACTTGGGGGTGGGGGCCTCAGTATTCACTTCTGGTCTTAAATGGAAGGGATGAATCTCACTCCTGTAATGGACAGCAATCTGACTTAATTAAGTCAAATGACTTCAGTGTTACTCTTATAATAGCCAACCCCCCAGAACAGTACCTCACCAACTCTCTGGCACCATGTGGCTCCACCAAGTAGACATATTAAAGTCTATAACCATAGTCAGTAAGTGCAAGTATCATTCTTAAGAGAGATAACCAGATGCGCATTATATAGCCACCTTTTTATAGTTAATCCTTTCTCTAAACCTTTGATCTTTTAGTTTTCATTAAAATTTTCTCACAATATATTTTGATCACACTCCTTCCTTCCCAATTCCTCCCCACCACTATTTAACCTCATATTCCCTGTCGGAAACCAAAAAACCACAAAAATCTAATAAGGCAAAAAAATAACTCAAGCAAAACAAAATGAAAAGAAAAAGCCCACAAAAATAATAACAACAAAACAAATCTCCCAAACTTTAGACTTTGTTTTCTATTGGCCAACTATTCCTAGTCAGGGGTCTTTCGTGGACTGTGGTTGCTATACCCAGGCCATTCCACGGGAGAAAACAGCTTTTCCTTTCCCAGCAGGTATCAATTGCTAAGAGCTTCTTGACTGGGGGTGGGATTTTGTGTTCAGTCTTTTCCTCAGTGCTGGGATCATGTGTGGTTTGAACATGGCTCCGGTCTTGTACCTGTTGTCACAGGCTCTGTGAACACGTGTTTCACTCCTGTTGTGTTGAGAAGACGCTGCTTGAACATGGCTCCGGTCTTGTACCTGTTGTCACAGGCTCTGTGAACACGTGTTTCACTCCTGTTGTGTTGAGAAGACGCTGCTTCCTTGGAGTCATCCATCACCTCTGGCTCTTACAGTCTTTTTGCCTCTTCTACCACATAAATAGATCCCCGAGCCTCGAGGGGAGGGGTTTGGTGATGACATCTCACTTAGGACCAAGTGCTCCAGTCTCTAACTCTCTGACAATTGACCAGCTCTGCGTCTTTTTTATCATCGGCTGCAAGAAGAATCTTCTCTGATGAGGGTTGAGTAAGAGGCACGGATCGATGGGTATTATGTTATTAGGAGTGATTTTATTGCGGCCCCTTTAGCAGAGTAAGAGTTGTAGGTTTTTCCTAGGGCCCATAAGTGACCTCAGGTTCTTGATCAGTTTAGCAGTTTCGAATATGGATCCATCTCATGGAGTGGGCCTTAACTTAAACCAAGTTCTAAATAATATAATTTACACTTGTAAGTACATTTCATTTGCTTGCTTTTTAATAATCAAGTTTCCTCAACTACAACACTTTTGACAACTGGATAGCTGTTGTGTGGCACAGAATATTTAGCTGCACTCGACTTAGACCAGCTAAGTGTCCGTCATACCTCCGACTGGATGCCAATAGTAGCCTCCTACCCCAGCATGCAGCTAAACATAATTTTAGGCAACTCTGAAGTTGAGCGGTAGTGGCATATACTTTTAGCCCAGCACTTGAGAGGCAGAGGCAGGAGGACCTCTGAGTTCGAGTCCAGCCTGGCCAGCATAGGAGTTCCAAGCCAGTCAAGGCTAGTGGAGACCCTGTCTCGTAGGAAAAAAAAAAAAAAACAAGCAAGTGTACCTTAAGGGGTAGAAAATTGCCTGTCTAAGTACCGTTCTGAACTGATACCTATTTGCCAGTAGCTTGTTGTGTGGTGGTCTCATTAGAAAGCCTGGAGAAGGATTTTCTCAAACCGTGCCTTTCTTTTTTCTTTAACAATGATACAATCTTCCGGTATATACATACACTTTTTAGGAGGAGATGCGAACATGTGTCTACTCACTGGAGACAGAACCAATGACAGACCAAAGTAATGATTCCAATGCAGTGTACCTCATTCAATCAATGATCTTATTGCATGTACTTGCAGGAAGATGGGGGTACTAGGCCCCCAACAGCTACATTGCTTTATTCTCATCCCAGCATGGATGATAACGCTGTCATCACTGCATAGGTGGAGTCTATTCTTCATTAAATGGTCTACCGGCTATGTTTTAGTAACTCGTAAGACCACATGCAGTTGGGGCGGAACTACATGTGGAGGGCAGTAGGCTGCAGAAAGCAGCAGCTGGAATCTTAGCTGAAGGTCTAATGACTCTCAAATTTCTGTTCTATGCAGGAATGTCAACAGTTGTAACAGCTGTTCTGGGTAAGGCAGTGATGGTGGCTAATGTTTGTAGGACTGCAGTTCACACCTTCAGGGCAATAGCACACACTTTACAAATCTGGACTGACTTGCATCTAACTGTCTTTTCCTATTACCTGCAGGGATGCAAATATAGTAAATATGTGTAGAGTCAGGGCAGGGTTATGTGTACGGGGTGGACACTTCCAATATTCCCAATAGTCTCAGCTTTAAGGGCAACATGGTGGATTGTTCTGAATTCTGACAGACTTAGACTGCAATGTCTTCATAGGAAATTATGCCTGCTATGTGTTTTTCTAGATTATCTAAGATGTCGCTTGACAAACAGTAACAGGCCTGGATTAGGAAGCTATGTGATCCATTTTATTTACCACTGGTTAGGGAAATCTCACTTATTAGGGTTAAAAGGATAAAAGCAACAGGGTTTGCTTTGACATAACATAATTTCAAATAGTTTGAACAGAATTTCATGCCCAGAGTGGCTTTCCTTTCTTTTTCCTTAGTTGAGCTCTGACCAGGATCACTGAAGATGGAGTGCACACCTGTCTTCTCTGAACGCTGGCGTGGCAGCCTGAGGTGCCCAGGTGTGCTCACTAGAGTGCAGGAGTGTCTGCTTTGCTGGACTGTGATGAGCTAGAATAACTCCAATGTGAAATTTATCTGCAAAGGCATCCATTTTCCTTTATCATCTGTTTTTTGTATCTCGAGTTTCTAAAAAGACAGCTTGATTTCCTGAATGAACTCTGAGTCCTGGGCTTGACTTTCATTTCTATTATTTGAACCATGCATGTTCTTTGTGGGACTCAGTTTTATTGTCTACAAAATATGAACAAGAACTGGACATAGTGATGCATGCATCAATTCCAGCACTTGTGAAGTAGAAGCTGGTAGAAATATGTGAGATTTTAAGCTAGTCTGGTCTACATGGTGAATGCCAGGACAGTCAAGGGATACACAATGAGAGTTTGTCTCAAAACAACAAACAAAAAATGAATTAAAATGTGGACAATACTTTTAGGACTGTTTCAATGATGAGGCAGACTATATATTGACTTGTACACATCATGCTTAGAACAGAGTGCATAATTATATGAGTGACAAAACGGATTTTTTTCTGAAAATTGAGCTTTATTTTATGTACATTAGTGTGAAGGTGTCAGGTCTCCTGGAACTGGAGTGACAGACAGTTGTGAGCTGCCTTATGGATGCTGGGAATTGAACCTGGGTCCTCTGGAAGAAAAGCCGGTGCTCCTAACCCCTGAGTCATCTCTCCAGCCTCCAACAAAATGGAATTTGATCAGTAGTCAGGTATGGTGGCACACACCTTTGAACATAGCACTAAGGAGGCAGAAGCAGGTGATCTCTGAGTTTGGGGCTAGCATGGTCTGTCTACAGAGCAAGTTCCAGGGCAGTCAGAACTATACAGGGAAAACCTGTCTTGAAACAAAACAAAGCAAAAAAAAAAATCAATAAAATAGAATAGTAATGTATTATAACCCATAGAATAAAATATTCACATGTCCTCATTGCTGTAAAAAAAAATAAAACTAACAAAGAAACTAAGAAAAAGGAAAGCTCTTTTTCACAGGGATTCCAATGAAGATGAAAAGAATGCAAGGAATAGAGAAGATACTGCAGTCATGATCTTTGGCTGCTAAAAATTACTGGGTGCCTTGAAGACAAAAGCACTTACAGATCTTTAAAGCATCTCTTCCGAGACAGATACTGACTACAAAGGGGAAAATGGTACATCTTTCTTCCATGGAGGAAAGTGGCAGATGGCACCTTCACCAGGTGTTCAAGGCTGATGTCATGGGAACTAAGACACAATGACTTTATGCATCCCCTGATCCGACACAGAGAGATGGACACACTACCACTGTGGTTCTGACCAAAACCCACAAGACTTCACATCATAATAGAGAAAATGGGAATTTAGGAAAGCTCACAAGCAGAATGATGAGCACGCATCCCGTGAGGTCATCAGAGAAGCGGAGAGTGACGGCTGTCACCATGAGGAAGAACAAGAGCAGCAGGATCCTCCAGGGGCCATCAGAGGAAAGACTTGTGACATCACAGTAACATTTCCAGTTTAACTGCACTGTGCTGATGTTGGTTTGTCAGTTTTGGTACCTGTGCACTGGGTATATTATTAGATGGTAACATTGAGAGAACCTGGGGAAGGAGACATGCGAATTACCTACATTATTTCTGCAAAAATTGTGCCTAGTGGAAATTATTTCAAATTAAAAAGTCAAAACATGTAAATGGATAGGACTGCTGTATTTATCATCTGCCTGTCCTTGGTATACTTGCTTTTGCTATATTTGTGGGCCGCACTGTGTGCTGAGACCATGCTTCCCAGAGAGGGAATGTAGGAGGCAGAGCTAGGAAAAGACCACAAATAACAAGATGCTGTGTGTCCAGCTTCCTTTCAAGCTATGACAAAGACCAATCAGGATCCCTTCTAGCTGACCTGCCTGACAAGTGTTCTGAGTCCAGTAGCTCACCTTTCTCTGTCTGGTCTGACCAATCAGAAATGAGGGAAGGGGGCCTCATCCCAGGCCACTAAAAGTGCTTAAAACCCTGAGCCTTCTCCGGGATGGGGGTAGGGGATGCATTTTGGTTTCCAGATCCCCTAATCACTTGTGGGAAGTCTACTTCTGACTTATAGCCCCAGACACCATGCTTTAGTTTACAGCGGCCTCTCTGCGAGTTTTGTGAGGTGTTCCATTTTGCACCCTCAAAGACTGATGCTGAGAGTTCAGGCTCAGGTTCTCAGCTGCTGCTTCCTGTCCCACACACAGTCAAAGGAGAGGAGGAAGAAAAACTCAGTCTGCTCAACAAAGGCAGCATATGCAAGCCAGAGCTTCTTTATTGTATGAGCCATGAGCCAAAGGACAGGCTCATAGCATAGGTGTCCAAGAATCCCCATGAAGCGTTCACAGTGACCAGGACTAACACAGCTACACCACTGTAGCTAGCGACTGAGCACTTGCAGCCTGCTGGCAACTGGACACTTCCTCAGGACCCAGGGTTAGAAAAGGCCCAGCTTCAAGGACTCTGATTTGCAAAGGTCCAACACTCCCACTTCTAGAAGCTCAAACACTTCCTTTTTTATCTAAATGAAAGAAAAAAAAAACAATAGAAACATTAGCATCACACAAAAGTAGTCCTGGTGAGCAAAGTCCACACCTGGAGTCCCAGGTGTTCATACAGCTGCTATGGCCAGAATGAGAGAGGGCAAAGTCCACACCTAGGATTCCAGGTGTTCGTACAGCTGTTATAGCCAGGATCAGAGAGGGAAAGTTCTGCCCATGTTTGATCCAGAGTTGAGAGTCACACAAGGAAGAGGACTATGTAAAACATCAGTTTCATTAAATGTTTCCTCATAAGCCTTTATGTTCGCATCCATCCAAAAGAAAAGGCCACAGATATGTCCAGAGACTCCAAAGTGCTTTAGGTAACCCAGATTTTCACGCAAGGATCCACTAAGATTGACTACCTTGTGATAATTGTTAATGGTATGAACGTAATAAAACTACCTATGATGTACGGTGGATTCCTTGGATTTAACACCACATCACAAACCATCAAATCTGGCCTCGTGGCTGAAACTAGTTAAAAAGGTTCTTCATGGAGGCAGAGTGCACCCTACTATGTATATGTGTGTGCATCTCAATGGATTTTATCTCGAACTGATGCCTAATACAACTCGTCAGTCAATTATAATGAACTCGGTTCGGTTTGGGGAAGTAGTTTTATGTGGCAAATTAACCCCAAGCTTCAGTTACTGGCATGATTTAGTCCTCGTAGGTGATTGACAGCCTTATTTATTATTATATGACCCCCTCTCCACAATATCAGATTAGATTGAAAAATTGTTCCATGATAACATGGTGGGTGGCAAAATGAAATTTCTACATTATGAGGGCAATGAACTATTTTTCATAAATATACAGTGAGCTGTGTGTGCGGTGCCCACAAAGGCATCCAGTCGTTCTGTTTGAATCCACTGAGACGTAGAAACCCTCCACACAAAATGAAAACATCTTTGTAAATTATGTAAGTAGGTTTTGTGGGGATGTGAAGAAGCCAGTCATGAGGCAGCCCCCCCTCCCCGTCTTTGGCCAAAACTGTATATGGAAGAATAAGTGGCAGAGATGAGTGTGCCTGTGATGAGAGGCACAGGAAAAGGGCAAGTCCTCCAGATCGTCTAGCTTCTTTGAAGTACAGATGTCCTAGTGGGGCAGGGGCCATGGTCATTTAGTGGGCGACCAAGCAGACTGTATAATACACATGGGAAGGATACAGTTATGTGTAAGCGGATGGGATGGCTCTATAATAGTTACCTCAGCGTTAAAGACAGAAATTATTTCCAAAGCTAGAATGTGCTGGCTCCTCAAGCCAAAGACTTTATTATTGTGTTTGAACTCAAGTTCAAATTGGGAAAAAAAAAGATTAAAGACAACAGCTGATTACACATTACCTCGGGAATGTCCATCATTCTCCTTAGCTTCTGATCTCTCCAGTTCCAGTCAAAAACCAGAAACTTTAAGGGGTTCAAATTAAGGCCATCTGAAAGACACAGCGAGAGTCGTGGTAGTAAAGACCTCACGACGTAAGCCTATTAAAGTGGTTTTCATCCTCCTGGTTGCCTCACTCGCGGGCCTCTCTCCCAGCAATGAACCTCTGCACACTGACGCTTGCTTGATGGGAAACACATGCCGCACTCTGACACACGCAGCTTTATCACTGCTTCTGAGGACAGAGGAGCGACACCGGGGAAGCCTGTCAACACTCAGGTGTTCAGCCCTCTGTCTGCGAAGGCCAGAGGCTGGGGTCACCTTTCTGACAGGGATTTGAGAAGCTGTTTCCTGTAAACAGGAGACATTGGCCTTCAGAAGGGTTGAGAGCACTGGAGCCTGCCTGAGTCTGAGGAGGTGCCGGGAAGGATGCTGACGGGGCTACCCGACGAGGCTGGCGAATCAATCATGTATAGATTGCACCCACTCCGTTGCCCGGTTTACCTAGAATTATCTCCCATGAGGACTGGAGGAGACCCAGAATTGTTTGGTCCTCAGGTCCTAAAAGGTGGGTGCAAACCCAGCTCTTGCAGTTGTTCCAAGGTCTTGCCCGCTATGCTTGCAAACAGTACCCGAGGCTCCCCCCATGCAGCTACTCCCCGCAGCCTATCCCTGCTCAGTCTTCCCTCTGCCCCAGACACTTTCCATGCCTCTTACACTATCTTGTATTTGCAACACTCTCACTGGAAGTATCATAGGAAACAGGGAAAAAAGAGATGTTAAAGAGACTCAGTGTTGCAGAACGCAAGCAGAGAAGCCCCCTCTTGAACTCAGGACCTTTGGAAAAGCAGGCAATAATGCTCTTAACCACTGAGCCAACTCTCCAGCCCCGAAGCCCCCTCTTGAATGGAACCACCTTTACCCAGAGCTTTCAATATGCACTGACAAAAGAGCGAGCTTTCTGTGATGTCCCAGTTAAAAAAACTTCCAGAAGCTTAACGCTACTTCCAACGATGATCACTGTTTAATACATAATTTTTAAAAACTGAATAAAATCCAAGTATTCTATACTAGAAGTATTGCAGACGAACAATGTAATACATATATATTTCAAATGAGAAGTAAATCAATTTCCTAAGAAGGAAAATCCTCTAAAGGTACAAATATATGTATTATAAATGAGGTATATATATTATATTTATAACATAAAGTCTCTCTCTCCCTATATATACATATAAAACAAATACATTGTAACCATATGGAATGTTATATAATCTCTGTTTTATAAAGACATATACTTGTTGTATAAAAACTGGAAGGCAGCATACTCATAATTAACTAGAAATTATCTCTGCCGGGCGGTTGGTGGCGCACGCCTTTAATCCCAACACTTGGGAGGCAGAGACAGGCAGATCTCTGTGAGTTCAAAGGCCAGCCTGGTCTACAAGAGCTAGTTCCAGGACAGGCTCCAAAGCTACAGAGAAATCCTGTCTCAAAAACCTAAAAAACAAACAAACATTTACTTAGCACATGCATGTGTGTATCTGCGTAGGCCTGCATGCCAAAGTGAAAGAAAGGAGGTCAGGGGACAACTTTGAGGCATTTGGCCTCCCTTCCACCACGTGTATCCAGAAATCAAACGCAAGCCCTCAGGCTTGGTGGTAAGCACTGTTAACCGCTTAGCCGTCTCCCCTGCTCCCCTATGCCTTCTGCTTTCCTCACAGGCCCAGAGTCAGAACATTTCCTTAGTTGCGAAATCTCTGGAGCTGGTTCCACAGATCGCAGTGCTATGGGATGGCGCTCATGTCTGGAAACTCTCCTCAGACAGTGAACGGATCTGCACTGTGTTAAGATAGAGTGACCTATGTGACACCGCTCTAGTTCTGGCAGAACCTCAGCTCCCAGGGTGCTGGGCTATTTTCATAAACACCTTCCATGTAATCTAACACCACAGCTAACATTTTAACTATTCATCCAATTAGATTGAGAAGTAAAAGTTTTCATTAATATCACATAAAACATCAACAGCCCAACATTATTTTTCCATATGAAACAGGCCGTCATATAGAGTTTCCCCAGCTCTGTAGAAATCTAATAAACAGTTTGGACAGCTTCTTTCTGTCTGTCTCCCTCCCTGCCTCGCTGTTTCTATTTTAAACCTAAAAGAGCCCTGTTTGTAGGTGGTAGGGGATCGGGTAACAAAGAAAAAGTCATGGGTCCCAGAAGGGGCCAGCTGAACCTTGAGAAGAGAGCTGTGGGGGTGGCAAGGACCAGCTTAAAAATCTCTCCCTGGCCTCTCCCAATGCCCATACAATTGCCTCAAATCTGTGTCTCTTAGAAGGACTTGGTACCTAACACCTGCTTTCTATGTCCACAAGATGAACACCCCAGTATCAAGGAACTCCTGGGGGAGGGGGAAGGCTCTGGAACTAAGGAGGCCTGGTCTGAGACCTCGGGTGGGCGGGGGTCACCCACCTCTTCTGAGGCTATGCTTTCTCTCACAAAAGTCCTAGCCAGTAAGAATGCTATGGGTACCAGTTAGAAAGCACATACAAGGATGTCCAGCACAACACCAATACAAGAAGGAATTTAAAAAATGTTTGTCTCCTGTCTCTATCAGGGACTTCGGTGTCTTAATTCTTTGCCATCTGCACAGAACCCTGCAGTCAGTGGGTTTAATTAGCTGTGGGTATTGTTACCTGGCGAGGATCCTTCCTGAGTCACAATATTGTTGAAGGTGTTGCTCTGACATATACAAAATAATTCAGAAATAGATCCAGAAGACAAAGTCACATTACTATATTAAGTGATTTGAAAATGAAGAATGAAATCAATAAATCTGAACCAGCCTCCCAGCTCAGGTCTCTGATGGGGGTTAACAAAGACCCCAAGATCAAGGCCGGCCTAGGCAGCTTAGTGAGACTTCCTCTCCAAGTACAAAGTAAAAAGAGTGCTGGTGATACAGTTCAGTGGTAGAGCATTTGCCTAGCATGCGTATGGCGCTAGATCCAATTTCCAGCACCATAAAAACACACCACCCCGCAAACCTAAAGGTTTAGTCAAGAACAGGTAATAGGGGTACCAGAAGGTGTTTAGGCTTTTGGCTCGGGAAGTTTGCAAACTATTAAAACCCACCAGGAATCCTGGAAAACTTACTGTGCAAAGCACTAAGAGGGAAAAGCACTTGGGAGGAATATTCAGGACTATCTACCTCTGTATCAACTATAGAAACGGTATTTCCATTTCAGTACGTTACATTTGTCCCATCTAACTAGAGTGGAAGTCTGAGTGCCAAGCCTCAGCCTCCTGAGAAGGGAGTGTTCAGTATAGTGTCCTCTACCAATTCCCAGGACTGCTAATGGGTGGAGCCTTTGTGGATCCATTCGGATGCTCAGAGCCACTGGAATTTGAATGTGTTTAGTGGGGCAAATGAATTCAGTGGGCCACAGTCCTTGTCATTACCCACAGCACTGTTCAAACCAGCTGGCTTCTGAAATCAAAGGCCAAGTTGACTTCCCACTGGGTGATTTATGCAGAGGACCCTTTCTCGTTTTGTAAAAAAGCACCTAGACTCACATGGGGGCAAGGTAAATGTGTAGCTATTAACAGAATTCTCACTTCATACCTTGTTTAACAAGCTGTTTGATTCTCCCGGGAGTCCCCACACCCAGGTGTACCACACGCTTCTCCAGCAAGTTTACTTGCTCCTGGACCTTTCCAAGACGAGAGAGAAGAAAGGGAAGGCAAAATCATTAACAAGGTGTAACCACAGGCCACTTTAGAGCACTGTATCTCTATGTAAATAAAATAAAATAAAAAAGAAAATAGGACCACTCTTGTCCTGAACCAAATTCTAGGACAAGGAAGAGTATTTATTTATTTATAAAACTGGTCAATGCCCAGTTTTTTGAACTGGGACTCAGACCCGAGCTTCTATACAAGAGCAGAAGCAAGGCAGTGATTGCAGGGGGTCAAGGTGGCCATGGAGAGGCACGGAGTGCAGAGAAAGTTGTTAGATTTGTCATATTGGGAGCAGATCAAAAGGAAGCGATTTCTAGGGAGGTTAGAGAGGCTGAATGGAGATGCTGATGCCTTGCGATGCTGTTAGGGACCACTCACATCTCTTAGCAGAACTACAGGCGCCTGCTTACCTTTATGTGTTTTGCAAATAATTTCATAACTTTGGCATCTCCTTTGAATGCTGTCAGTGACCTAATGAAAAGGAATAGATTAATTAACTAAGGTACTGAATAGATTATGACAATTTACTCATTTAAGAACTCACTATTTAGAATTATAGTTTATCATTCAAAAGACTGTTCTAAATGTGTACAGTTATGTTTATATCTACACACAGGAAGATCATCAGGCAAGTCCATCTCTTCAGTGAAACTGGAGTAGGCTTTCAGGCACAGTGGTGCGTGAAATCACTCAAGAGGCTGAGGTAGGAGGACTGTGGTGAGTTCGAGACCAGTCTAGGTAACAGAACAAGATACTATCTCAAAAAAGAAAAAACCCAGAAATGGGGAAAGCCTTTTGCTCAGGTACATATCTGGGTGTCCTTCTGAGTCAAACACAAGGCCAGACACTTTGGTTTCTATGATGATTCAAACACATGTATCTGCAATTCTGATTATAAGGGGGCATCTCAGCGCAGTGATGTCAGCTGTGATCAGGAAAGCCCAGGCATCTGAAAGTCTGTTGGGGTGTCCAGACAGAACTACAGGATGAGTGCACCAGGGAGGATGTCAGAACAGCCCCCAATTTCTATTTTGTAGACTGAACTTCTCTGTGAAATTTCACACATGAAAATATTCCAGCCTAAAGGAGAGAAGGAAGGGAGGGGAGAAGGCAGGAAGGAAAAGAGACACTGGACTGTGGATCTTGATCCATGAGAGCAAGTGGGACTCATGCGTGAGTGAAACCAGTCTTTAGGTGGCTGCTGTGAGGACTGAGGGGAACCAGAGACCACGTGTCCTCAAAAAGGTCGGTTATTTATCCAGTCACTAAGATGAGAGATTACAAAGCCAGTGTTAAGTCTTTACTTTTGGAGAAGTCAAGCATCTAGGTTTTTATATGTGCAATGCAATGAATCAAGCTCTCTCTCTCCCTCCGTTCCTCCCTCCCTCCCTCCCTTTCATACTAAATAGAGTTTTGCCATATACCTGACACTGTCCTTGAACTCGTCACGCGGGCTGTCCTCAAATTTGCAATCCTCCTACTGCTGCATTCTCAAATGCTGGGATTGCTCGCATGCAGCAATCTGCTCAGTTTCATTTAAATTTTCTAGGGCCAAAATGCTACTGGGTAGACTCATCCTTGAGTCGCTGTCATCTGGTACACACTGAGGTGGTACACTCATTGTTTTAGGTATTCAACAATTTGGATCTATTTAGTGACTATAACACCTGGTAAGCAGGTGAGGTCGTCCTTTCAGTTCTAGGTACTCAACAGTTTGGATCTGTTTATATGAACTGAGATGATCAGTTCTGAGTCAAGGCTGCCCTGCTTGGTACCTCAGTGGAAAGGCTTTAGAAGGACCATTGTGACAGTAGGCCCTCACATTCTACAGCTGCTCTATGAAGAGCCAGGCTACACCATCTGCGCATTATTTTATTTGAACTCACAGAATGCCATGTGTCTGTGACTGACATTTCCAAACACATCCTATCCACAGAAGTTGGGTCCATCTTTATAACTTAACAAGGCTTTATGGAAGAGATCATGAACACCAGTTCCAGCTGGCTTCATCTGATTTTCTGCTGTTTATTGTTTTCTTTTTAACCATCTGTTTCTCATTTGGTGTATTTCTGCATATCACCTAAAATTCTGTTTTGAGTTAAAGTGGGTATAATGAACAAGTAAGTTTTTAGTTAAGATTTGGAGTTATACTTAAGATGGGGTATTACTTCCTTTATGTCATTATGGTTTGAGAAATATTATTGACCAGGAGGAAGATAAACAGTGAAACATGTGATCTAATTTCTATTACAAGTGAGTTCTTAATTACACGTAGACATTCTCCCTTGCAGGGTTAACAAGGAGAACAACAGGACTATGGCTGTCAAGAGGACAGATGGCCTTACAATAGGATCATTAAACATTGGTCCTTGAGCCTGCTCAGATCACACTTTGTAATTCATTAAACTTGAAATGGATCAGAATATATCTGGGGTCAGTTGGTAAATGCAGTGTGACAACACAGTGCTTTTATGTCCCTCAGAAAGGAATTTATGTACAGTAAAAGCTTGAATCAACATGACAACTTGTTTTAGAGAGGTCACATGGAAACCAACTTCTTTGCCATTAGCATGTCATCTTGTACTGGGTTCTGTAGTCCTGTCTAATACTCAGAAAGGCTGGTGCGAATGCTCTGAATTCAGGGCCAACAAGTACAACAGGTAAACAGGAGTACTGAAGACCAATTACGTTAGGAGCAGACGTAGTTGAAAGGAACATTTTGCTTTGCTGGAGGGTGTGGGGCATGATGTAATGTGTGTGCAGAGGCGGAGAAAGCAGAATTTGAAGGGACAGTAGAGTTTAACAACTACTTCTCTAAAACCATGATTAGATTAGTTCATCTAGAAAAACAGGTGTTAAATCGCCTTGGAGTCCACACACTTGCACCTTAGGGTACTTGACAAAGCTCCTGTTTCAAGACACAGACTTCCTTTGTTTTGTCTCCTGTCAAAGGCTGGTTCCCAGACAGGGCTTTTCCCTGTAAATGCCGCCCTACTCTGTCTGTTCTTTGTTCTCTGAATGTTACACAGATCCAGTGGAAGATTCTTTCTGTTTATTCTGCAAAAAAGCAGCGAATGGAAATGCCTATGAAAGCTCTTAATAAAGTGTCAACTTATCTATAATATAAATTTTTGGTCTGTTTGGAATTTTATCTTCACAGAAGGAGTGAGACATGAACTTAATCATTACAGATGGCTACTCAGTTGTTGGACATAACTGTTGAACAATCTAGCTTCCTCTGCTGTCTTTGTCTCCTTTTCTGGGCCCTACATTTTCACATGCATTTGGGTCTGCTTCTTCCCTTTCAGTTCTGGCCCACTTCTGCCTGTCCTGCACGTGACAGTCCCAGAGGCTCTGAACTGCTGAGACTATGACACACGTATTGCACTCTGAAAGTGACAGTGACCTTTTCTTAGTGGCCTTGAACCCCCCCCCCCCATTTTTAGCTGTATAATTTTGTAAAAGTTTAAAATTTGTTTAACTAGTTAAAAAATTTGCTTGGAGTTTTACTTGGAAACCAGTGAAAATTGTAGCTGCTCCTAAGTAGAACAGGCATATTTACAACAGCGAGTCTCCCTTCTCAAGAGTATGGTGCTCACTTTTCCATCCCCTGATGTTTTCTTTACATAGGTTAGAAAGTTTGTTGCCTGGTATTCTGCCTTTCCTTGCTTCTAGTTTGAGTCAGATCACCCCTTCCATTTGCTGGCTGTTTTCGCTAGTGTGGTCTTGGTGCTTTTATCCTTACCCCGAACAATGTGTTTTTCTACACAGTGGTGTAAATGCGCCTTTAAAATGACTCAGGGCACTCCTCTGCCCCGATTCCTTTCACGGCACTCAATGTCAGGGCTCACGGGAGATCTACCTCGGATCTCAGGTCAAGAAAGCCATGTGTCTCCCTCTTTCACTTTGAGTCTCTGCTCCAATGCCGTCATCCGTGTCCCTCTCGTTTCCCTGCCTTGTTTTCCCTTCTATAATGCATCACTCTTTAGGATATTGTCGCGCACATCTACTTGCTTACTGTCAGCTTTTCCAACAGAGCATACATCCCGTAGGGCAGGGACCCAGTGTTACTCATGGCACACAGAATATACAGGCTGGCATCTATGAGGAAACACCCAGGGGCCCCAGCTGCCGACACCGACCTGATGAGCTCCAGGGCTCTGACGGCAGAGCTGCAGATGATCAGCATCAGGACTGACTTCTTCTCGTTGTGCGTTTTCCGAAGCTTTACCCACTTAGGACAGACTGAAAGACAGATCATGAAAACGATTCCAAAGACAGCAAAACAGTGCTGCTAACACTGGACATTCTCCAATTATTTATTTCTAAGTGCTTAAGAAAATAAAACAAGCATTGACTGTTATTACATTTTCTGCTATTTCAGACAGCAGATTAAACTTTATGTTTAGAGTCTGAAGACACTGTTGACCAATAGGGTCACTCTGATTCAGTCTTGTTAGATTTTAGTTTAGCTTGGCCTTTTGTTTGTTTAAAGACAGGATCTCACTGCATAACACTAGCTGGTCTGGAACTCATAGACATCCACCTGCCTGGGGCTAGAGACTTGGTTCACCACACCGAGCCCAAGTGAAAGTTTAAAGAGACATCCAGCATAACCTAGAATGAACTGACAATAAATAATACTTCAAACTCATTATTTATTATTATGCTTATTAAATAGGCTTAGAATTTCAATATTTTAAAGTTTTTATGCCAGGATATTATTCCTACTATAATCCAGATTTATATTTGTAAAGTTATATTCTGAGAAATGTTTAATAAGCACAAATTTGGTATCATTGTACCACTAAAAGGCTGAAAGAAGAATGTCAAATTGCTCTATGTAAGTCACATTATTGCTGGAAACAAGTAAATAATATTTTGTTATGAATAATCTAGTTTTTTTTTCTGGTTATACAAAACACAAACTAAAATATCAAATCAGATTGGCTGTAATAACGAGGTCTGAATTCTGAACAGGTAAATAGATGTTCTCCCAGCTATTAAAAATCACATGGCTCAGTTTCTTGATCTTTCAGGTAAGAAGGTCAAGTTCAAGAAGACTGGAGGCTCTGGACTAGGACATCACTTTCAGGAGCCCTAGACTAACATCTAATACATTATAAACCCAAATGGGACCTGCACCCAAACTCCCAAAGCCAGAGCAAAATGGAAATACGTTTAGACATTAAAACATCACATCAATTAACGAGCCACAGTGTAGCCTACAATCTCAGCATGTGAGAAGCTGAGGCAGGGGAATAATGAGTTTATTACTGAGCCCATATAATATGACTGAGAAAAACAGATGGAACCATAAATGCCTCTCCACTTCAGCTAGAAAGTTTTAATTTTAAATATGGTGAAATATATATATCACATTAAATAAAATAATTTAGAGAGACTAACCTTACTTATTTATTTTGGGTTTTGAGTTTCCTTTCCAGGCTAGCACTGAATAAGTGTTGCTCTTCCTGCTTTAGTCTCCTGAGCATGCTGGGATTATGCACCCGACTTCAAACCTGTTTTTTTTTTGTGTGTGTGTGTGGAATAATGACCTGGTAAATAATTTTTAAAGCATCGGACTTTACTTACTTTCTTTTAGATATGAAGAGAGACTGTGAGTCAAATCATTGGCCTTAAGGAAACAGGAGTCTAGAAATACAAGAAATATGCTCTGCTGAGAACTTTGCAAGCACACAATCAAAACAGATTAATATGAATGATGAATTCTTGAATGAGTTATAAAACGTAAGTGACTTGGAGGCTCATTATTTAGTGTTATTTAAAATAACAGCAGTAGCAATAATAGACTTTATTTTTTTAATTTAAATATTTTATTTCTAGTTTTACATTTTTACTTACAATGTATTTATAGCCCTTGTCCCTCTCCCACTCCCTTCTCCCCCCAGCTTCCTCATGTTTCCTCCCTCCAGGCCCTTCCATGCTCTCCACTCTTAAATTGATACCATCTTTTCCTATTTTTAGTGCTAAACACACATATATAAGTGTAACCTGTTGAGGATATTTTTGTTGTTTGCGTATTTACGGAGATGACCACTCTGTATGGATAACCTGGGCTGGTCCCTGGGGTAGGAACTTTTAATGTTCTGGAGTAGTGAAGTAAAAGCTCTGCACATTGTTTTTTTTTATTAATTAATTTATTTATTAAAGATTTCTGCCTCCTCCCCGCCACCGCCTCCCATTTCCTCCCCCCCCAATCAAGTCCCCCTCCCTCATCAGCCCTCTTTGCATCAGCAGTCAGGGTTCCCTGCCCTGTGGGAAGTCCAAAGTCCTCCCCCCTCTATCCAGGTCTAGGAAGGTGAGCATCCAAACTGCCTAGGCTCCCACAATGCCAATACGTGCAGCAGGATCAAAACCCAGCTCTGCACATTGTTTACAGACAGGGAAGCATTTTTGCACTTGCAATCTATGAATGAGGCAAAGGCAAGGTGAAGTGGCTGGGAAATTTGTGAGAAACCTCGAATCCGTTAGTTACTGACGTAGCAGTGAGGGAGCAAAGATGAGAAGACGCACGATAGAAAAAGCTATGGAGAATGTGGGCTGGTGTAACGTTTACCAAATGAAGGTAGAATGGCCAATGGATAAACTTGTTTGGAAAGTAGTAATAGTAAGATAATATACTCTGTGCTTCTCTGATTTATTTTCTGGGTAAATAAAGGTAATTTTTGTGCATTATAAAGGGATACACAAAAAGACTAATTTTGGCAAAATTTATGACCTTGAGATGTGGGAAGCCCTACAGGTGTCCACATCTGGGAAAAGGGGCGAGTGCTTTGTGACAGATGAAAGGGCTGGAACACTATGGAGCAGCTCAGAGAAGTGACTTAGATGTACACAGAGCCACATCTGGCATATCTGAGAACAGTGTGATGCGAAGAAACAGAATGAGAGGCTCTGCAAATGTAATTTAGATAAAAATAAAGATATATACCCAAATGGCAATATAAAGTGCATGCATAAAAAGATGTAGCAACTGTCTAGAGTAAATATTTATGAGGAAAGGAAATAAAGCATAGATTTGGAAAGAATGGGAATAATGCATCAAAGTGCAACAATTCAGCCTACCTGTAAAATACAACATGACACATCAGAATAAAAGGACCACTGTTGATAGTGACAGTCACAGCTTATGTAACATTACGGTTATCAACTCAATTCCTTCGATAGGAAAAGTTTCTGTGTAAACATAAGGGTGTTAGGGGGTGAACTATTACTGAATTAAGTTTGATTTAATTTAATAATACATATAATACATAACACTTTCTAAGTTGTTGCCTCAGTAGAGGCAGGGAGTCTCTGATGGTCTTTACAGATGAGGTGAACAGTGACAACAGAATGGCCTCTACTTGGCTAAGTCCCTGAGGGTGACTTGTGTTTCGGTGAGTTGGTTGCAGCTAGACTAAAGGCACTTAGGGTCACTGATCTAAACCAAATCAGCTCTCAAGAGACAGCAGAGGCTAATTAGCTCCCAGTGTTCTTTGGTCTGGAAATCCCTAATTAAGTTCCCACGTGTAAGATGTTAGCTGTGTACAGCACAATTAGTGGTAATTAAGAGGACATGTTCCTGCCCTTCAGACACAAACGACCTCAGGTTAAAACCCAGTCAGACACTTGACTAACTGATTAGAAACAATACTCTATTATTTACATTCCTTCTTTAACCTGTTCCTAATAACAAATGGCATCTTTTATTTCTCCAGGTAGCACAGTTACTACCCCTGGAGGCTGTTCTTGGTCACTGTGGTGACCAGGGTCTTTTCTAGGAAAGCTTCTAATGATGCCTTAACTGACTATGTCTTAAAATGGTCATCTATTAGCTGGTACTAAAGCCTGCTCTTTCTGGTGGTTTCCAACATACTTTCTCCCTCCTAAAGAAAAAAAAAATCCATAAGTCTATGATCTTACACAGTTATGTTATGGGGCTTTAATAAAAACAATAATATAACACAAACTTATTATGTAACTTGGATGAATCCCAAGAGTTCCTTATAAACATTAGCTCTCAACAATTCTGCAGAGAATCAAGGTTTATGATATTCTCTGAGGTCACAGACTATCAGGATGTTCTTCACAAATCCTTCAGGGCACAAGTTACATGCTAAGGAAAACTAGACGAAGAAACTGAGTCACACTAAAAACTAGACACCAGCCTCAGCTTGAGTGCGGATTTGTGCCAGCAGGAGCAGTCAGGACACAGTCTCACACCTGAGCAGTCAGGACACAGTCTCACACCTGAGCAGTCAGGACACAGTCTCACACTTGAGCAAGATTCCAGACACTGTTTGCATCCAAGTGCAAGCCTCCAGTTCCCTCAAGGGCAATTGTCTTGGAAAAGAACACACAGGGGCACTCTTGCTGCTAATCCCAAGGAGCATTTAAAAAAATAGTGCAGAAGAATGATAACTATGCAGGGAACAGGCTGTTCCTCAGCTTCTCAAGCTTCTAGCACGCATAGAGCTGTAAGGGAAAGTCAGCTACTGTTGACTTCTTCCCCAAGTAGCAGGAGTTGTTTTCAGTAGCCTAGAAATAGCTTATCTGGGGCAGTGGTGCCAAAGCGCCTTATGGTTTGCTTTCAGGATAACATCTGGTTTCTCCTAGCCTTGCCCTGGAGTCTTACAGATGCACCACAATCTAAAAGCTCAGAGCAGGGACTGTAGTTTTGCATATCTTTGAAATTTTAAATAAGGCATGGGGCCTCAGACCATAGTGGCTTCTGTGAAATGCAGAATTCTATTACCAGGTTTGGTGAGTTGGCTTGAAAGAGTCTTGGGTACAACCGGAATCCTACTCCAAAACTGAAATCATGACCGCCACAAAAATACAACTAAAATACTTATTACAAAATCTTGTTAATTTTTTGGAGATAGGGTGTTTATTCTATAGCTCAAGCTGGACTCAGACTTGCTGTGATCCATCTGCTTCAGGTTCCTGAGTTCTGGGATTCAGAGCCCAGCTTAACAAGCTTCCTAAGGCTTGTTCTTATTTATAAAGAAAGGTCAACAAAGTTTCACACCAAGACTTTTAAATGTCTGAAGTGTTCTTACGTGAGTTTAATATCTATCTTCATTAGAGACATTTATTCCTTGAAGAGTCTGCTAAAATTGTATACTGAACAATTAATCTTTCCAGTAAAAGATAAAGTACATTCACAAACCTTAGTATTCAATTCAGGAAAAACCATTTTTTTTAAGAATCCCAAATAAATAACAGTTAAAAAGTATTACATGGAGGGGAGAGGTTTAAGAGCAAGGAAAATGTATAAATTCCCACCAGTGGAGATTCCTATAAAACAGTAAAGAAGAAATGACTCTGTCTGTTCCCCATCCTTAGGACAACTGACACGGGGCCACACCTGGTAGGCTGAGCTCTTCTAGTTCAACTACGGAACGACTGCCGCTGTAATGGTCCTTGATAAGCTTCTGAAGGTCCCTAGGAGTCCCTGGTTTGGGCTCTGATTTTGCCAGAATATCAGAAATTTTCCTCTAAAAAAAGAGAAGAAAAAAAAAAAAAACCAGAGCATTAGATTTTAGAATGGCATGTGGCGTAGGTTCGTGTCTCTGGCACCTATCTTTTGGTGGTAGCTGAGTGGGAAACCTTACTGCATACTTCTTAGACATAGTGAATGTTTGAAACACGAAGAAAGGATTGAAAGACCTCCTTGTAATGTCTGGTCTGTAGCTTTTGGAAGTGAAAACTTTGCATTCAGCTCAGCAGTAGGGTATTTTTCTGTTAAAGTCTAGAAGTCTTCTTGCTATGCAAACTTCTCTTTTACTCCTAAATACCCTGTACTCCTGAAAGAGCAGAATTCTGAGCACTTCTTGTACAATCTGGCTTTTAGGTGATGAGCCTGGATGGATTTCTACAGACGAAGCTGAGCACATGTGCTCACTGAAAGGACTTGATGCTACTGATTGTCCTGATTTAGGAGGCAACCCCGAGGCCCCATGAAACACAATAGAACGGATGGCACAGAAGATACTTTCTCTCTTTTGATGTGGACTCTTTTGTAAAATGTTTGTTTACACAACAGACATATTTATACTCCTTTTATTAAATGCTGTAATATATGGAAGCGCAATTGTCTAATTTTGTCATGAACTTCCCTTATTTCTTTGTAATGCTTCTCCAAAGACCCAGACTCCCCCACTCCCAGTGTCAGAACTACTCAAGGTCCCATCGAAGGTATCAACCTAATGTTGTCACCCTGGGCATGACCTCTGCCAAGCTAAACTAGCAAGAGTTCTGACCTTGAACTCTGGAACCCAACACTCCACTCCTCAAGGCTGTGTGACTCAATTATCAAAGTGCACTTAAGGCATTTCTTTAAGGGCGTGCCAGACCTCAGCCAATTTGTCATGTTCTGCCTTTCTATTTGGGCATTTGCGAGGAAAGAAAACACAGGTCTGCATACTTCTTTCTGAATGCTTGCTGTTAAACAGCGGACGGGGTTGGACCCTCTTTTCTCCCCTCCGCTGACTTCAGCAGCAGACTCTGACTGGCTGTGGAGAACTGCCCAGCTGCTCTCAGTGTGGGAGATGCTCTCACGCTAGGGCTGCTCTGTAAAATGTCTGCATGGGAGCAACGGCCCTTCTCTGCACAGAGACACAGTATTTAAGAGGAGGGGGAGCAGCTGCCTTCAATTGTGGCTCAATTAGAGTTAGAAATACCTGGCAGTGCCTTCCTCTACCCGTTTTCATTTTGTTTTTACTTTAGTGTAAAGGCTTGAAGCTGGAGTGAATAGGAAAAGGGGAATGGGTTTTCTTGGATAAATGTGGGTCAGCGGGGATAGGAGAAGCTCTGGGTCCTTCTAGATTAGAACCTGTGTATAATGCCACAGTGAAAACCCAGCAGGCAGAAAGCCGTTGGTCTCTCACAGGAGTGAAATGGGAGTTAGAAAAGTTTAATTTTAGTTCCCCAAAGAAAATTTCTTCCTGAAGACCATAAGAAAGTTAACAGATCTCACTGACTCTTACAATTTCTGGATCTCTTAGTTGGGGGCCAAAATAACTTCACATAAGTATGATATATAAAAATGTCATGAGGGCTGGAGAGACGGCTCAGTGGTTAAGAGCATTGCCTGCTCTTCCAAAGGTCATGAGTTCAATTCCCGGCAACCACATGGTGGCTCACAATCATCTGTAATGAGGTCTGGTGCCCTCTTCTGGCCTGCAGACATACACTCAGACAGAATATTGTATACATAACGAATAAATAAATATTTAAAATAAATAAATAAATATTTTAAAAAAATCTTTAAAAAAATGTCATGAAAGTCACATGTGTCCAGACCACTGTGACAAACTGTTGCTGGTACCTTTTTCCACTTCTTGGTCTTCCGGGCTTCTTCTTTTGTTTCCTGTGGTTTCCTCAAGAAACATTCTGTAGGCTGTAATAAAATATAAATGAGAAAACTTTCATCTTTGCAGGATGAAGTGTCACTGACTGCTATGAGTCCCGAAGCTTTTTCCGTTGTGCACAAACTCCTCTGAGTACCTTGGTCACATTCCATAGCGATGCTGGAAGACCCACTGGAGCTGTGATGCAGAGCTGAACTGACAGAATTTGAGAAAGCACAGATGACGTAAGACTGGAAAAATCTTTGAACAGCGATCAAAATGTGTGAGTGAGTGAGTGTATACATGTGCTTGATGTGTGCAGATTATTAGAGATGGAAGCCAGGGGCTGGTTTGTAAGACGCTGGCAGAAATAGACGTGCTTAGAATGAGGATGTGGCAAGGCGGCCAATGACCAGAGCAACCCAAGTTTTCCAGGAGTTGCCTGTGCAGAAGGCTGCACTTCCAAGTGCCGTTCTTTATAGCACCCACTCCTTCCCCCTTTTCGAAAAGCAGAGAAAATCCAAGGTAGGATATATTTACTTACGTTTTTACAAACCAGCTGTGCCAACCAGCTGGACCCATGTAGTCATTTAGAAATGACCACAGAATAAATGTTCTTTTAACGGACTGAAAACAGGCTCCACACTGTAGCACTAAGAGCGATTGATTTGCCAATGGCCTTGAACCCCAAGGACCCCATATAGTTTCATACTGTTTTTTAGCTGAGTTTCGTTCTTTAAGGTAGTAAAGTAGGAAATTTGGACTGAAACCTTGATTTATAAAATGAAATGTGCAGGTTCCACAGATATTAATCATAAGCTACTAAATAAAATGTTTCCTGTGCTGAGTCCAAGTAGAGGATGTCTGTTTAACCAGTCAGTCATCGGCTGCCGCCTTTTCTCTGTGACACTGTTCAAAACGATCGTAGATGAAAAGTGAGCAGATTAAAGCCAGGCGTGGTGGTGTACTCCTTTAATCCCAGAAGGAGAAGCAGAGGCAGGTGGATCTCTGTGAGTTTGAGACCAGCCTGGTCTATATAGTGAGTTTCAGGACAGCCAGAGTTACATAGTGACTCAAACAACTGTCTCAACAACAACAAAACCTGCAGATTAAAAATGCCTATGGCCTCAATCAAAGAGGGTAAGTTCTTTAAGATACTGGGCCAGCACCAGCACTGTTTAGACATTGTTTCAGGCAGTAGGGTAGATTAAAATAACATGGGAATCTTTCATCCTTAGCTTCTTTACAGTTTCAACAAAAAGCCTGTGAAGACCAATTGCCCTGCAGTTTAAGAAAATAAAGATATTGTCTTTCTTACTTAGAAAGTTAAGCTGTCTTGTGGATTTAGATTCATGTCCATTTTATATTGGTACATGCCAATAAGAAACTGGGCCAAGGCCGCTAATATGTCACAGGAGATGCCAGATGGCCATGAGCATCTAATTACAGAACAAGGAAGCATTGAGCTCTCCCTTCCAAGGCCAATGCCTGGATGTAATTAGCAGAGCCCCTAAAGCGCACAGTGGACCCAGGCCTATAATCTCAACACTCAGGAGGCTGAGGCAGGAAGACAGCCACGGGGTCAGCGAATGAAAAAATGAAATGAAAAGAGGAGGACATGACTACTCCTAAAGTATGGGGATTTTAATGGTAGGGATGGAGAAAGAAGGCAAAGGGAAAAGTGCAGCCTGGGGCTCCTCCCAGCATTCCTCACTCCGCTCCCTCCCCTAAACCTCTCCTTTCCAGGGGCTGGGCTTCACTTCCCTTTCCCCAGCCTGATCCCTATATATCTATATCCATCTATTTATCTCTATCTATCTTTCTGTCTGTCTGTCTGTCTGTCTGTCTATCTGTTTGTTTATCTATACAACCCAGCTATCTTGGCTACACTGGTCTCTTGGTCTCTTGGCCCATGCTGGCTTTCTTGCTCTCTCTTCAAATAAATGAGCTTATTCAAATCACCACAGATGGAAAATAGCTAAAGCCTCTGGCATGACACCCTGTGTACTGTCTTGTGAGGCCTATTCTTGACTGTGGCCTTGTGGATGGAGGGCCATGATAGGACCCACACACAAGTCAACTTCCCCATAAAAGACTGGTGCATTGATTATACATGACCTATACCCATCGTCTGCGAAGGATTCAAATAGCCTCTTGTATGGATACCGTCACAGGCCTTTTACAAGCACTTCCATATAAGTGAGCAACAGTTGAAGCCACATCAAAGATCTCACCCAATATAATGTTATGTATGGGCACCCACGGAGAAGTGACAGCGACAGGAGTGCCGATTCCACAGACGCATCTCTCCAGACCATGCAATACATTTTTCTAGTACAATATATAAAAACAAAAATCTGGGAAACTGCAGGGCAATGGTGGCGCACACCTTTAATCCCAGCACTCGGGAGGCAGAGGCAGGCGGATCTCTGTGAGTTCGAGACCAGCCTGATCTACAGAGTTAGTTCCAGGACAGGCTCAAAAGCCACAGAGAAACCCTGTCTCGAAAAACCAAAAAGAATAATAAAAAAAAAAATCTGGGAAACCATGCCTCGTAGTTTACAGTTAGGAGAACAAGGCCTTTTGATGGGCAAAGAAAGCAAAAGCTTCCCCTAATCTCACAACAGCTGATGCCAGAGTCAAGAAATGCTGTAGTGTGGCTATAGACCGACTTCCCGAGTCAGTAGCTGTGATGCTCACAGACTATACAGCGTGGTTACAGACCGACTTCCAAGCCAATAGCTGTGATGCCCACGGGACTATACAGTGTGGTTACAGACTGACTTCCTGGCCAATAGCTGTGATGCTCACAGTAACTATTACCTGTTTGGTCTGTTTGGTTTCCTTTGGTGGTTCAGGAACTGAAGCTGTGTCCTGCTGCATCAGCTCTGTGTCTCCTCCTTCCTCACCACCTGATGGTTCTGAAAGGAGATACAAAGTTCAACAGTTAAAGTGTGCCCCTCCCACACTCTACCGAGAGATTTAGAGGCTTAATCTCTCCATCCTTTCTCTAGAAGGTGATGTTAACAAAACTTACTTAAATTGGAGACTGATTTGAGCATTCAGATACCAGTCTTGTTTATAATCTGAAACACTAGAGATCACCTAACAGTAGGGAATGTTACAGTTTGGGTCTGAAATGCCCCCTATGGTTTGATTAAGAAATGGTCCAACCAGGGGTGTGGTGTGCATACATTTAATCACAGCATTTAGATGGTGGGGGAAGGATATTTATGAGTTCAAGGCCGGCCTGGTCTACACTACATAGAGAACTCAAGATAGCTAGAACTACATAGAGAGACCTTATTTCCAAAAAGCACTGAAACCAAACCAAACCAAACCAAACCAACCCAAACCAAACCAAACCAAACCAAACCCGAGACAAAAGGATGTAGTAGTGCAACATCTAGAAATTGGGTCTTAAACTTTGAAATTAGGCTCTGGGGTTGTGTGCACTTGATCAGTACAACTAGCCCCTAGTTCCTAGAGGCTAAGCCTAGAAGGAATGAAAAGTTTTATACAATCACTATTTCATCCAAGCTAAATACTACAGAAAAATGTTGTCCCCATCTGTGGCGGTTTGAATAGGAATGGCACCATGGAGTCATATTTAATGCTTGGCTTATCGGGAGTGGCACTCCACTTGTTGGAGGAAGCGTGTCACTGTGGAGACCAGCTTCGAGATCTTATATGCTCAAGCTAGGCCTACTGTGACTCTCCTTATGCTCCCTATGGATTAAGATGTAGAACTATCAGGTCCTTCTTTAGCACCATGTCTGTCTGCATGACACCATGACAGTAATGGACTAAACCTCTGAACCTGTAAGCCAGCCCCAATTAAATGCCTTTTTTTTTTTTATAAGAGTTGACATGGTCATAGTTTCTCTTCATAGCAATAGAAACCATTACTATGACACCACCCCTATCACCAAAGGCCTAGACTCTAACCTAGGTGGGCTATAAGGATGCCTTCGATTCTTCTCCTCCTATCCCAAGGGTGTTTTCAGAGACTATCAAGGAGGGAGATGGGAGATGGGTTTGCCCCTCACCATTTCTGCAGCACCAACAGGGAACACCTTGGGAGCCTTAAATTCTAAATTCCCCTATTGTAAGAAAGTTGTCTTTCCCATCCCACTGGGTTGATACTGAAGGAGTCTAGTGGTGAGTCAGGGCCTTCCTATTTATTTATACATCTTAAAGTTGGGATACAGAGTAGAGCTGAACCTTCCATACTCCTGAGCAATAGTGAGGTCTAAAGCAGCCCCTAAAGAGCATATACAGATAAACAATAAGATAAAGATAAAATGAAGTGAGGTCATCAAACACATTCATAGGAATGTGTCTTCCCGTAGGAAGATGGGAAAACAAAAGCAAGTGTAAATTACAGAAAGTAGATGGGAAAAGACCCCAGCAGATTTAAACCCCAACACTTCATTATATTACAAAGAAAGGATGTGGGGGCTGGAGAGAATGCTCAGTTAGTGTGAGCACTTGTTCTTTCAGCTCCGGCAGCCATGTTCAGTGATGCCATCTGTTACTCTGGCTCCAGGGGCTCTGATGCCATCTTCTAGCCTCCACGAGCACTGTCACACATGTGTACACACACACATATACACACACATAAATCAAGAAAATAAATCTTTAAAAAGGGTGTAAACATACCTACTCAAAGGCAAAGACTAATAGAACGGATTAGAAAATGTGACCTAACAATGTATTAGCTGTAAGAAACAAAGCTAATATAATGATATTTGAGGAAAGCTCAAAGGGACAGAAGACAGAACAGCAAACACTGGTGAGAAGGAACGCTACAGTGGTTGCACAAGTATCAGAGTGGACAGCTGTCCTAGTTAGGTTTCTGACCAAAACCAACTCAGGGAGGAAAGTCCCCCGGCCCCAGCTTACAACTCACAATCTACCACTGAGGGAATTCAGGGCAGGAATTCAAGGCTGAAACTGGAATCAAAAACTGAACAAGAGGCCATGAAGGAACAGTGCTTACTGGCCCACTCCCAT
>NW_026067944.1:22555180-22576006 GCF_014885135.2 Alexandromys fortis | reverse complement strand
CAGGAAGATTGGGATAAAGGAAGGTTGGATAGGGGAGCAGGGAAGCACATATCTTAGTTAAGGGAGCCACCTTAGTGTTGGCAAGAGACTTGAACCTAGAGTGGCTCCCAGGAGCCCAAGGCGATGTCCCCAGTTAGTCCCTTGGGAAGCTGAGGATAGGGAACCTGAAATGACCCTATCCTATCGCAATACTGACGAATATCTTTCATATCACCATAGAACCTTCATCTGGTGATGGATGGAGATAGAGACAGAGACCCACACTGGATCAGCCTGCTTTCTTATACCTCCCAGGGGTGGCACTGCCCACAGCGGGCTGGGCCCTCCCCGCTCCCACATCAACCATTAATCTGATTGGCACCACAGGCTTGCCAAGAGGCTATCTGAAGACAGTTTTGAAACTGAAGTTCCCTCTTCCAAGATGACTCCAGTTTTTGTCAAACTGACAAAAAGGAAAAAAGAAAAGAAAGAAAAAACAAAAGGAAAATAACCAATGAGAAAGCATACAGCACAACAACAAAATTTACCAGAGAATTCGAGGTGAGAGAGAAGAAATAAGGTGAAACACTCTTCCCTCTCTATCTCTGTCTCTCTTGGTTTTTTGAGACAGTTTCTCTGTGTAGCAATGGAAGTCCTTGGATTCTCTCTGGATGCCCAGGAACTCTGTAGACCAGGCTGGCCTTGAACTCACAGAGATCTGCCTGCCTCTGCCTCCCCCACTGCTCAGATTAAAGGCGTGCCTGGCAAGAGAGAGTAAATCTTTTAAGAAGATATAGTAATCTAAAATACGTGTGTACCAAATCTTGGAGCTACAAAGCAGGTGGAAGCAAAGCCTGACACGTAGGAAAGCAGAGACAGAAAAACCCACAATTCAGTGCAAGTGTTTATAGTCATTTTTGAAAATTGAGAGAAAGGTTAAATTAGCTAAGATACAGATTTGAGGAGCACAAGCAAGCAACAGCATCTGATCAAAATTTGTAAGGTGGTTGCTAGCTGCCATGTGGGTGCTGGAAACCAAACTTGGATCTTCTCAAGAGCAATGAGTATTCTTAACCTCTGAGCCATATCTCAAACTCCAAAATATCAACTGATTAAAGGACTGAAGTAGATACGAGTATGGATAACAATGCTCAGCGAACATTGTCCTTAATAATTACAGACTTAACAGTGTATTATGAGTCAACAGGGCAAGGATGTTAAAACCTCAGATTTGCTCAACAAAGGCAATATGGCAAGGAAAGGAAATAAACACATACATTGGAAAAAGACACAAACTACGCCCCTTTGCAGATCATATGATTGGTTATCTTACAAAAAATCCGGGGAAATCCAGGAACTAAAGCCCATTGTTCCTATAAAAATTCTTATATTGGATTGTCTCACTAGAATCTCACTCTCCTTGTCTCCTATGCGGAGACCCTTCAGTGATGCCTTAGCTGACTCCACAGCCTTTTTCCCTTCTCTGTCTCTGCACATCTTACTGAATGCTTTCTAGACTGTAACTTGTAGATTAGCACACAATCTTATTCGCTTCATGGCATGTGATGGTATCAAATACATACTAGGTTTCTTCTCTACTGGAACCACATGCTTTCTGAGAGTGTCCAAAGTATTCGGCTTGAGGCTAGTTTGGAATTAGAAACATCCCCTATTTATATTTTTAAAGAATTATTTAATGTACGTGAAGGATTTTTTTTGTATGCACGTATACATGTGCCCCATGTGTATGTCTGGTGTCCAAGGAGGTCAGAAAAAGGGTAGATATCCTGAAACTGGAGTTACGATAGTAGGAGCTGCCATGTGGTGCTGGGAACTGAACCATGTCATCTGCAAGAGCAGTAAATTACAGCTGAGCCATCTCTCAGCCCTCAGTCCTTATGAAAATGTTAAATTTCTTTTTACTCAAGGCTGGGTTTTCTGTGTAACAACCCTGGCTGTCCTGGAACCCACTTTGTAGACCAGGCTGGCCTTGAACTCACAGCGATGCGCCTGCCTCTGCCTCCCAGTAACTTTAAGATGAAAAGAGTGTCCTACATAGAAATAGGGGAGGAAGAGTTTTGAACTCTATAGTCCTCTATTTCCTTGAATTTGCTATCTGCAAAATATAGTTTATATTTGGCTAATATAGTTGAAAATAGGTAATTATTTAGAAGACTCTCTGCCTATGAGAAATATTTAAACTATCTTTTTAATCAAATACTCCAAATCTCAGTTACTTCTTGTTCCAAGAATTATTTCATCTTTTGAAACCCTTAATATAAAATGAGATCATCTCGTCACTGTGTCTTGAACACATTAGCTGTTTCCTTACTGATATTTTTTGGTTCCAAAAGAGGAAACTGCTCCTCTGAAGTAAGGAAGGTAGTTCTGTGATTTCCATTAAGAGAACTGTGCAAGAAAAGCATAGCAGTCTAAGCTAGCCAGTCTTCAGGGCTGCTGGGAAGTGAGGTGACGCCAGGCCTGTCCCACTCAGTCCCAGTGGGTCACTCAGCCTGTGAAGGAGAGGCACGAAAACAGGGCTGCATTTCTCCAACTCCCCGAGGACTATTTAAAAAACCACATAGCCAGAAGGGATTTGTCGAAGTTTTCCAAAAGAGGAGGCAAGGACATCGTCCTTTCCCGAACCATAGCAACAGTATCAATTACAAACAGAAGGTTGCTCAGTTTTCTCTCAGGGTTCGCCTTTATCTCTATAAATATCTAAAGTCCAACTTCCCAGCACCGAGGCCTTGAGAGGGATGCTACAATGGAATTATACAGTCAACTGGTCTTTAAAATTTAGTGAAAGAATGTTATTTAAATCACAACCCATTCTTACTGTGAGCCCTGCTCTTCTTTGTCAACTTGACTACATCTGAAATTAACTAAATGCCAAGCAGTTGGGTATACCTGTAAGGGATTTCTTAATTAAATCATTTGTGGAAGACACACTTTTAATTCGGATCTTTTTGAGGTGGGAAGAACCTTTAATTTGGGCCACACCTTCTGGTGGTAGACTATATAAGGTACATGGAAGATGGAAGCTTTTGTTCTCGGCTTACTTGCTCTCGCTGGCAAGTTCATTCCTTCACTGGCATTAGAGTGTACTTCTTCGGTATTCTGGCATACACTGAAAGCCAGCTGAGATATCCAGGCTGATGGGTGGAACTGGATTCTTGGACTTTCTGTTGGTAGGCAGCGATTGTTGAACTAGTTGGACCACAGCCTGTAAGTCACTCTAATAAACTCCATATACTTATCACAACTTACTTTCTGTAGTTAGTGTCTTGCACAGGAATCTGGAAACTTTAGGTAAACGACCATCCAGAGAGTAGGTGATTGGCTGCAGAGCAGTTGGGCTGGATGGGTTTCTTATCACCGTGATAAAAACACTATGATCAAAAGCAACTTGGGAGGCAAGGGATTATTTCAGTCTCTAGCTGTTGTTCATCAAGAAGGGAAGTCAGGGCAGGAGCTCATGGCAGGAACTAAAGGAGAGGCCATGGAGGGACACTAATTACTGACTTGCTCCCATGGCTTTCCCAACTTGTTCTCTTATACAACTCAAGACCACATGCCCAGGGTAACACCAAATACAGTGAGAGGGGTCTTCCCACATCAACATTAACCAGGAAAATGCCCCACAGATTTTTCCACAGGGCAACCTAATGGAGGCATTGTCATTGATATAAAAACTAGTGAGCAGAGCACTTATGGCCTCTGTTGGTGTTGCTCAAACCTGCTACTGGGCATAAGGAGTCTTAGACAAAGTAGAATGAGTGCAAGTAGTTGTGTCCCGATAAACTCTACAATAACATTTTACCTGGACTTGGCCACAGGTCTCAGTTTGCCAACACTGACTTACTACATGTAAGTTAAAAATAAAAAGAGGATTCCAGGTTGTTTGTATAGCATAGTTTCTAATTGTTTGATAGGGCACCTATATATGACAGTAGATAAACTTGTTTTAATTTTTGTTTGTTTGAGTCACACTCACAATCTCTTTGCCTTAGGGTCTCTCTGACTCTCTCTATATGTATTTATTTATTGTGTATGAATTTTTGCTTGCTTGTATGAATTTGTGCTTAATGTGCATGTCCGGTGCCCTTGAAGATCAGGAGAAGGAACCAGGTCCTCTGGAACTGGAGTTACAGATGGTTTCGAGCTGCCACGTGGGTGCTAGAAACAGAATCCAGGTCCTTTGCAAGAGCAACTGCTCGTCACTACTGAACTAATTGAGAGGCCCTTCCATTAGTCTCCTGAGTGCTGGCAAACTTGGGTTATTTTAGAACTTTTCTGGTTCTGAACACTTATCTTTTAGTCACACACACACACACACACACACACACACGAACATATCCTTACTTCATTTTCATCAATTTTAAACAACAATTCTAACAATTTTTTTAAAATTGCATATAACCTAGGTATACTGGCACAGACAGGTCAGGAACTTTTAATGGCTTTTGAATTGCTCCCTTACAACTATGTTCTGACAGTCTTTTCACCTGGGGAGTGGTAACAGTGTCTGGCGGTTCCCTGGGAAAGCTACATCATATAAACTGAAAAGTAATGCTGCATATAGAGCCTTGAACGCTCTAAAGAGTTTCCCCGCAATTACTCATCCCTTGGAGCCGGATTGTTTTACTTGGCCAGGAGCAACAAGGCTCAGAACTCTCCTCAGGAACCATGTTCCCAGCTCATTAAGAGACTCCCACCAGCACCACTAAGCAAGCACACGTTCCCACACTTCAGCCTGCAGGACAGTGAGGGGAGCGGAGGACAAGGTAGTGAGCAGTCATGCTGTTGGAGAAGAGGCACCCAGCTTCACCGAGAGGTTGTGCATGTTTTAATGGCTTCTGTACACCCACAGGACAGTTAATACAGATACACTGGCTTTATGGTCACTTAGGCCACCTCAACAGAGAATCATTTTATCTCTAAGTGCACCTCGCTCAGGCTATTCAGGAAATAAAGTATCTTTTAACTTTGATATCTCTTACTTCCGCCAGCATCTTACCTCTTCCTGTAAGTTAGAAAAGACCTCCTGGAAGCAGAACTAAGACTGTCTTAGGGCTGTTCTGTGGCATGTAGCCCCAGCTTTCAACGAAAAAGAAAACCAGGGAGGAAGACATGGGGGAAGGGAGACACAATGGAGGAGGTGGCGGCAGGGCCACAAATTCATGCCCAAGTCTGCCATGTCAGAACACGTGACAGGGCTGTTCAAGAGAGCAGGTTGGTCTCCAGTCGTACCATGCTGGTCGGGGGTTTACACATCAGGATATTGGAGCCCCCAAAGTCTTCTGAAGGCTTCATGCTGGAATAGCTTATGCCATTCTGTGCCTCACCCCACTGTCTGTTACATTTTCTCTTTTGTCTTCATATTCTCTATAAACAGCAAGAACTGGGCAAGATCTACCTTCTTTATCTCTTGGGCTCCTTAGGGTCCCTTCTTCCAAAGGATGTGACAGAGGAAATGTTCTGGGACAAAGGTCTGAGCCGGTACTCTGTAACACCAAGATTTTTTTGGTCTTTTGAACTTGGGGCAATTCAGAGCGGGGAGTGGGGGCAATTCCTTTCCCCCACTTATTTTGTCATTTCTAATAGCAACAGCCACAATTCCATCCATATTTCAATAATGCTTCTATTTTCAGTCTGGGATGTTCCTAGGAACAGATTCAGAGTTTTGCTTACAAAATACGCTGCATGTTCCCACAGGAAACTTTAAGGCCAAACATTTGGAGCGGGATGGCAACACACGAGATGAAGTTGCTCTCTTGGTCCTGACATTCTGAGAGCAGTAGACGGTTCACACCAAAAAAAAAAAAAAAAAGCACCTCAGAGAGAACTTGGCTGAAGAAAGTATGAGATGCTTAAATGCTAATGTTTCTCCTGCCATTTTTAAGTCAGTTACGTTAAATCTTGGTTATTATCTAAAAAGGCTGACTGGTCTAGTTTTGTAATACTTTATATATTTCTTTTAAAACATTAAAGCTGAACTCTGGAGTTGTAGCACATGTCTTTGGGAGGCAGAGGCAGATAGGCTCTCTATGAGTTCAAGGCCAGCCTGGACTACATAGAGAGTTCCAGGACAGCCAGGGCTACATAGAGGGATTCCTTCTCAAATAAATAAGTAGATAGATAGATATGTATTTATTTTCTATGTATCTGTGTGCTAACTTATCTGTATGTGCATATGTGTGCAGGTGCCTGTGGAACCCATAAGAGCCAGTTGGCTCCCCTGGAACTATACGTACCGTTTGTGAGGCAACACTTGATGTCGGTGCTGGGATGTGAGCTTGGGTCTTCTGCAAGAGCAGCAAGAGCTCTGAGCCACTGAGCCACCTCTCCAGCTCCCTCAGTGTCTTTCCTTATGCAAAATGCACAGAAAAAGCTCCTTGCAAACCACTAGCCTATGCTAGGGTCACATGGTCCTCACTTCACCTGTGAACTCTCACGAACACGCGTCACCTGTGAATTTTCATGGCCTCAGTGGCAGGCGAAGAGCCTTCAATGCCTCAGGACTTCTGCTACCTTTGTGACAAGCATTAGAAATAGGTCATACAGGAATCAGGGGACAGTTTTCCTTCTGCCTTCTTTCTGTCTTGTAATGAAGCCCTGTTCCCTGCCCCACCTGCTTCCTTTTCAGCCTAAAGAAGAAAAGCTAAGTTGGTTTGAATGACAGGGATCCCACTTCAGTGCCGCATGTTCACGTTCCTTTCTAGTCCGCTTTATCCTGAAATATCTGTGAACTAAGTGAACAGGCAATGAATGGCAGTGGTAGTATTCTGTGCCTTGGTACGTCTGCAGAGTTGACTGGGTAAGAATATTTGGTGCATCTGGAAGCACTGTATAAACTCTCCATTCCTAGACTAGAAAGCAGTAACAATGGCAATGCTTATATAACTCTTACTTTTATATAAAACACTTCTAAATGCTTTAAGTAAATCAATTCAACCCTCGTGTGAATCTTAAGAGGCAGGGCTACTGTGATTACCGCCCATTTTACAGAGGTGGAAACTGAGGCAAGGTAGATGACAAGAGCGCCAGGCGTTAGACCCAGGCAGTATGGATTCAAAGCTCTGCCCATCATGCAAATTGCCCCATTAAGTTGGAGACCAAATTACGCTCCTTTCTGGTGGCATGACTGCCTATGGGATTTGAGCACAGCTCAGCATAACCGTGTGTGTCACTTTTAACAAGCACACATCTAACCGAGGTGGAAGGTGCTGCATGTAGCAGGCAGCTCCTCTTTCCCAAAGCCCAAAACCATTGAGTTCAGACCTCTGTCAGTACCTTTTCCCTATGCTGTGTTTCATCTGTGCAGAAAACATGCGTTACTTCATCACCTGTCCAGTTAGCATCTGTGTCCCACAGGGATCCATTTGCATGTTAACGTGGGTTACTACTGCATAAGTGAAGGAGCGGAGATGAGAACATCCTCATGTTATACGATCCCTAATAAATAGCTCTGAAAAATGCCCCCTAGATTTATTGTGTGCATACAGTTTCGTGTGTGTGTGCACACGTGCATGTGCCACAGTTTAACCTTGAGTGTTGTTTGTCTGTTTTTTGGAGACAGGGTCTCCTGTTGAAATTAAGATCACTGAGTAGGCTGTGCTAGGAAGCCCGTGAACTCCTGTCTCCGTCGAGAGCTCCCAGCTCTAGATTACAGACAGAGGCCACCATTCCCCTTACGTCACCACGTCCGACCTTTTACACGGGTGTGGGGGAATCTAGCTCAGGCTCTCAAGCCTGCATTGTATGTGCTGTGCTGACTGCGCCCTCTCCCTGGTCTCTGCAGGACACCTTCTAACAGCTCCCAGAACAGTGCTTGGGGTGGCTGTTTTAAGAGGTGTCAGTATAGAGGAGAGATGGGAGAACACTAGGAAGGCTAAGGTTTTTAGTTCCAACTTTTATGATTTTGGGCAAATCACTTACTTTATGCTACAGCTTTCTCATTTGTAGACTGATGAAGTCATACTGCTGTGAATTACGATTCTCTTTTGGTTTATGGTAAGTTCTCTTGGAAGGTATATATACACCCTAGACACATCAAAATTTCCAGAGTGAGGCAGAATGGTGAAGCACTGGAGGAAAGGGTCACATCCTAAAGAAGACAGGTGACTGAGGCTCTTCATGTGGGTGTGCAAGTTATGCCATTTTTCCTAGACAGAAATTTCCTGAGGGAGACACCTGAGTCTGCATTTAGCCTCGTAACCCAGTGCTACAATGTGTTATCTTCAGGAAGAGACAGAATACAGTGGAAGGCACAGCTTTGTTAGGATTGCCTTTGGCCCTCACAGAGACTTCAGCTGCCTGCTGATTACTGCATACCCTTGATGTGTCTTGCAAGTCCATAAATACTCATGCTCCCCACAGGAAAGACCTTTCTTAGGGCCCAGGACAATGTGCTTCACTGTTTTGTCCTGAGACTTTCCTACTGCTAAGCTGGCCTAAGAACGTCAGGCTGTCACCTCACTGTCAAGTTCATGCTAAGAGGGGTTATATTTAGAATGTTCCAGAACCTCAGATCCTTGATGATGATGATGACATGGGATAAAGCAACATTGAATAGCCTAATGGAATATATAAGAGGGTCTACAATCAAATCCACTTGTCAGTCAAGTTAGATAGAGGGGTTCTTTGTTTGACAATTAACTATAAAGAATTTATAAATAAAAAACACCACTTGGCAAAATTTTAAAAAACATTGTTTACCTCTTTTCCTCATACAATAACATGGTTGGAGAAATTGCTCAGCAGTTAAGAGCACTGGATGCTCTTCTAGAGGATTTAAGTTCAATTCCCAGCACACACAAGGCAGCTCACACCTGTCTGTAACTCTAGTTCCAGGGTTTCTGACACTCTCACAAAGACATACAAGCAGGCAAAAACATCAATGAACATAAAATAAAAATATATATATTTGAAGAATATAATATATTACATATGTTACAAAAATATAGACAAAAATTTGGTCCCACTATAAAAAGATGACTTGATCATAAAAGAAAATTATAATTTGATGCATTCGCTTCCACATTTGGCTCTTGCTCTGTGTATATACATGTGTGTTTTCACAGGTGCACACTCAATTTTATATACCTAGAATTATTTTCTAAATATAAACTCTTTAGCCTTTAGTATTATATATAAACATTTTCCTATGCCATTAAATAGTTTTATTGTTTTGTAGGAAGGGTCCTCTTATGTTACTAGGATGGCCTTGAACTCATGATCTTCAGTCTCCCAAGTACCCCGAGCTCTAAGTTATTTCATGTTGTGTTACATGGTGTCTGTTTTAAAGCTGTACACTGCCCTGAGACAAGCCTCGCTAAACTGGATGCTGAGTGAGAAACAGAGGCAGGGGACAGAGAGTGAGAACTCCACACTGTCCAGTGGGCTTCAGGCTCATTTTGAAGCCCCACTGCTGAAATGGCCTATTCGAATCGCCTGCGTCCTCATCTGACTATTTGATAGTTGCTCTGTACTTTGTTTCTACATCCACGGGTTTGCACTTTGCCTAGGCAGCTCAACTCTGACCACATGGCTTGACTCTGTAGACTAATAAAGATTTTTTATGCAACTCCGTGGAAATCCTCTTTTCATCTCTATCAGCTTTCTTCAAGACGGCCTTTGGGAAATTCCATGAACTCTGCTGTGGCCTCTTGTAGCCATTCAGTAACATGTGCGTGCGCACACACACACACACACACACACACAGAGAGAGAGAGAGAGAGAGAGAGAGAGAGAGAGAGAGAGAGGAGAATTATGATCTAAGAGTTCAATGTTAGTAGGTATGATCAAAATAAGGAACCTGTGTTTCCCCAAAGGTCAGCTACTGAGGGAAATCAGGACTACCAACAATTTGTGACTGACAAAACTGATACAGCTTGTGAATTTATTTTTAGCCCATAACTTTCGATACTGTAGAAAGTTACAATCGTGTGTGTTTCTGCTCAGGATAGTGCCACTACATTTAGTTCCTGATATGTATGCTCCCAGAAGACTTTTAGAAGGGAAATGACACTGTACAAGAATTTATGCCTTATGCCGGGCGATGGTGGCGCACGCCTTTAATCCCAGCACTTGGGAGGCAGAGGCAGGCGGATCTCTGTGAGTTCGCAACCAGCCTGGTCTACAGAGCTAGTTCCAGGACAGGCTCCAAAGCCACAGAGAAACCCTGTCTCGAAAACACCCCCAAAGCCGGGCGGTGGTGGCGCATGCCTTTAATCCCAGCACTCGGGAGGCAGAGGCAGGCGGATCTCTGTGAATTCGAGACCAGCCTGGTCTACAGAGCTAGTTCCAGGACAGGCTCCAAAGCCACAGNACCAGCCTGGTCTACAGAGCTAGTTCCAGGACAGGCTCCAAAGCCACAGAGAAACCCTGTCTCGAAAAACCAAAAAAAAAAAAAAATTTTTTTTTAAAAACAAGGCCTTAATATCTAATTCATAGAAGATTTGAGTCAACTTATAAGCAATTAACATTGCAAAATATTACCTGTGTTATCATAAACCAGCAAACAGTAGGCATTATATTCTTTACACTACCAACCAGAAAGACATGACATTTTTTTTTTATTTTATTTTAAAATGTTCTGTCTGTGTATATATCTGAAGGTCAGAAGAGGGCACCAAACCTCACTACAGATGGTTGTGAGCCACCATGTGGTTGCTGGGAATTGAACTCAGGACCTTTGGAAGAGCAGGCAATCCTCTTAATCACTGAGCCATCTCTCCAGCCCCATGACAAGACATTTTAATTTGATTACAAGCAAGGTTCAGCATCTTTCTTGTTTTAATAGTCATGTGCATTTTTACATGGGTAGAATTTCTTAACCTTTGCTCATCTGTCAAGGATTTTTCAATGTTATTGACTTATTGAAGTCTTTTGATGTTAGAGTTAAAATTTAAATATTTCATATTAAAATTATTTTTGATGTATAAATATTTAAACTATATTAAGATTAAGTAATCATGCATTTTCATTACATATCTACTTGGAGAACTCCCTCATTTCAAAGCAGGTAATATCTATGGGGAGGTGTCTAACCCAAGGCCCGGGCTATATGCTATATATGGTCAAGGACAGCTGTGAATGCCCCCCTTCCCCCCAAGTCAAAAACTTACTTCAAATGGTGGTGTGGGAGAACTGTTTGTATTCTGTCAATGATGTTTTAAATAAACACTGATTGGTCAGGCAGGAAGTATAGGCAGGTCAACCAGACAGGAAGTAGAGGTGGGGTGATGAGGACAGGAGAATTCTGGAAAGCAGAAAGCTCCCTCTGGAGTCCAGTCCAGACCACCAAAGAAGCAAGATGTGACCTGCCCCGCTGAGAAAGGTACCAAGCCATGTGGTTAACATAGATAAGAATAATGGTTTAATATAAGCTACAAGAGCTAATAAATAGTTTGAGCTAATGGGCCAATCAGTTTTATAACTTATGGAGATCTCTGTGTGATTTTCTTTGGGGCCAAATGGATGTGGGACCTGGTGGGAAAACAGAAACCTCTCACAAACAGCCCCTCATATTACAAAATGGCACCATATTTTTTTTTTCAGTTCTCTTTTTAAACTTGAATACACTAGACACCCTCCACCAATGAACTACATTCCCAGGCCTGTTTTCACTTCTGATTGTCAGATAGGGTACTCTAAACACCCATGCTGTCTCTGAACTCATTCCATGGCCCAGGAAGGCTCTGGACCTGCTATGTCCTTGTCTCAGTATCTCTAATTCTGAGTCATTGGGTTTAGCTTTGAGAAATTTTATGTGACTGCAGGTATATTCGTATATACAGTCTTACAAACAAAGCATTTACTGATAAGTCATAAACTTTTATTTTAAAACAATTCCTTGTTATACATATAATTCTCACTACTTATTAAAGACAAAAATTTGCATACTAATTAGATGCATGTGCCTGTTTATTTTTATATTAAGAACTACATTTTGGGACTAGACATGGCTCCAAGGTTAAGAGCACTTGTAGTTCTTACAGAGGACCTGGGTTCAGTTCCCATCATCCACTTGGTGGCTCATAACCATCTGTAACTCCAGTTCTAGAGGACCTAGTGCCCTCTTCTGACCATTGCAGGTACTAGGCATACACATGGTGCATATATATACATACAGACAGGCAAAACACTCATTTAATAGGGCAAATACATTTTTTTTTGTTATTTTGTTTTTTTGAGGCAGGGTTTCTCTGTAGCTTTGGAGTCGTCTGTCCTGGAACTAGCTCTTGTAGACCAGGCTGGCCTCAAACTCAGACATTCACCTGCCTTTGCCTCCTGAGTGCTGGGATTAAAGGCATGTGCCACCACCACCTGGCTAAAATAAATATTTTTTTAAAAAAAAGAATAAAAACTGAATATTTGATACTGCCAGACCTACATCTTCAATGTTTTCCAGAGTTGACTGCTATTTTAATTTTATAACTATCAGTGGCTGAGAACTCTGCTCCATATAAATACATAACATAAAATTGTAGAAGTATGATTAGGGCTATTTTAGGAAGCTGGAATCCTATCCCAATCCCAAGTCAAAATTCACTTAACTATTTTGTAAGAAAGAGAAATTAGCAAGTCAAGTAGGAATGTTAAAAGTTAAACATTCTAAAATAATTTGGTGTAAAGATACATTAACCTGATATTTATATGCTGAGGATGGTGGGAAACTGTTACGGTCTTTGTTTTCTGTCTATCCACTATATTCCTTTTAGGAATGAAAACCTTGTATTATAGTAGGAACACTAACTTGGAACATACAATAGTATCAAATACGAGCAGAAGTGTTTCGGGCAGCATTTATTCGGTGTCATGTAGATATGAGAAGTGTAAATAAGGCATCCAAGTCAAACCAAGGCTGCAATTTCGTTGTGAGATGCAGCATGGGTGTATGCCACCAGACACACCTCAGGTTTACTCAAATTCATTACATGGTTGATTCTGAGTTAATTTTTGGTCACTGAATATTCAAAAACCTTGTACTATTGACAATTCTTTTAAAATCCCTGGTGTAATCATGCGCCTCTATAGTGGGTCACAACCTCATCAAGAAACTGAATTAGAATACTCAGCACAGTATAGCTGTCTTCCCTGGACTGTGGGCTGGGGCAGGGCATTCATATCTTCACATATTATACAAGTAACAGCATAGAATCTGGCAGGTATTTTCCATCAACATTTGCTGAAACATGCCAAGAACTAACCCCATAATAAGAGTGTGTGGTTAAAGTGTGTGTGGTATATGAAGAAGGCATTATGTCCATCTGAGCACTTCAGTAGCCACCAAAACTAACTACAGGGAAGACCTTATGGCCTGCAGAGTCATTGAAACTGCTTGTAGAATTAATCGTTATTTCCCAAATGTGTAGAATTCAAGTCCAGGAAACCCACAATTTAAGACCAGTAACATTGAAGACTTCAAAATAGAGCTGTCCTGTGTGATCTATAAAACAGGACACACTGTATAGGAACCAAGAAACAGCTGTTTTCCCATTTCTGTTCTAAAAGGGGAATAGGCTATGGGGCTCAAGGGTATACCCTGAGCACACGGAGGAAATTTATTTGCTTAGAGAAATGTGACAAGGAGCTGGCAAAAGGCTTGGTTTGTAAGAGATAATATCCTGGTGGGTGAAATTAAGAGGATAAGAAGGATACACAGAGTCACTTCAGTGCTGTGATTAATGGGAAAGGAAACACTAATAAACACTGGAGAAAGAGAATGAAAGAATAAGGTGGAAACTAAAGAGAACCATACATACTCAAGGGAAGACACCAGCTATAAGAACCAAGTATCGCTTACAGTAATAATGTCTTTAGTTAAACAAGTTTCAGGTGAAGATGACGCCGTTCTAGACAAAAGTAAAGACACCGAGGCCCCTGTCAGCAGTAGCAGCATGAATATTGACTTTCTTGGTGCAGTAGAAGGGATTTTTACAACATTAAAATTACCTGTAAAATACATTAAGACTCCATGGGAGAATTTTAGACTGCTAGAATACACTTAGAAACAGGTAAAAGGCAAAGAAGCAGGTTTAAAATTTCCATATAAAATTTCATGTTTAAACATAACTAAGCATTGTTGAGTTGAAAAAATTATACATTTTGTATGATCCACCATATTCTCTCAATTGACAGTAGCCAGCATTCTTTTTTTTCTGTTCCTTCTTTTTTTAAATTTATTTATTAAAGATTTCTGTCTCTTCCCCACCGCCGCCTCCCATTTCCCTCCCCCAATCAAGTCCCCCTCCCTTGTCAGCCCATAGAGCAATCAGGGTTCCCTGCCCTGTGGGAAGTCCAAGGACCACCCACCTCCATCCAGGTCTAGTAAGGTGAGCATCCAAACTGCCTAGGCTCCCACAAAGCCAGTTCATGCAGTAGGATCAAAAACCCATTGCCATTGTTCTTGAGTTCTCAGCAGTCCTCCTTGTCTGCTATGTTCAGCGAGACTGGTTTTATCCCGGGCTTTTTCAGACCCAGGCCGGCTGGCCTTGGTGAGTTCCCGATAGAACATCTCCATTGTCTCAGTGTGTGGGTGCACCCCTCGCGGTCCTGAGTTCCTTGCTCGTGTTCTCTCTCCTTCTGCTCCTGATTTGGACCTTGAGATTTCAGTCCGGTGCTCCAATGTGGGTCTCTGTCTCCTTTCATTACCTGATGAAGGTTAATATTCAGGAGAATGCCTATATGTTTTTCTTTGGGTTCTCCTTATTTAGCTTCTCTAAGATCACGAGTTACAGGTTCAATGTCCTTTATTTATGGCTAGAAACCAAATATGAGTGAGTACATCCCATGTTCCTCTTTTTGGGTCTAGCAGCCAGCATTCTTTAGCATTTCTTAAAAGCATACAATCATAATTTGGGGAAAATGATCTAATTCTTTCTTTAAAATATTAAAGTTAATGTTGGTTTTGTTCAACTCTGTATTTCCGATCTCCTTCCTATGACTTACGATGAAAGCATTCATTATGGTCATATGGATGTGAGTTCATTCTTCCCTCAGATATTTAATGCGCACCTGTTACATACATGGCACCTGCTGTATCTCAAGGTAGTGAGATAAATAAGATTTGGTTCTTACTCTGAGAAACTGTCACTGAAGAGAGAAAGACGGGGGTGTGCAAACAGTGCTGGGAGACCACTGTGATGGAGAATGGACATAGCCTGGCAGGAGTCTGGGGCTGGGTGACTAAAACGAAGCACTGAGAGTCATCTAAGTCAGAGGAACTGTGTGTAGCCTGTTCATTGAAATCCACGTCTGTATGGAGGAGAAAAGGTTCTTTATTGTATGATGATTTAAAAATGAAAACATACAGTGTAGGTAGGAGATGCCTATGAGCAGAAGTTTGATGTCAACAAGGGCATCTTCACATGATGAAAAACGACAGCAATGGAAGAACTGCTGCCAGATGGAGCAACATTGCCTGAACCTGAAAACACTGCCCAGTGCAAGCAGCAGAAATGAAGGGTGTCCTGTCTGATGGGATTCGTAGGCAAGTACAGTAGGCAGCATTAACTTCTGATGACAGGTGACTTCGGGGTGGGAGGACAGGGTGGGACTGACTAGGAAGGAACATAGGAAATTGTTAAGAACGATGGGGTGTGAAGAACTGCAGCTTTGGTCAAATCTGTTTGGTTAGCAAACTTATTAAATGTAAATGATATCTCAATCAAAATAAGACCTCACATGTCTTTGCTTATTTCTTATAGCACAGAATTCCAAATGATGCTTAAGTGGAAAAAAAAGAAAGCCTCTCTATCATGTTTTTAAGATAAATTGGAGTTTCTTTTGGTTCTTAAGGAAATAAGCATAATAACCAGTGAAGCATTTTCCTCGAAGGTAAGTCTTATGGAAACACAGCGTGTGAGCAGGCAGCAGTAGAGGGCAAGGGAAGCAACAGAGCTCACATTAGGTAGGGTGTGGGGTCTGGAAAGGCATCCAGAAAGCAGTAAGTCTCATTTGGAAGAAGACTCCTGAAGAGATGTGTGGGCATGGACGGAGAGAGCTACCCCACCAACTTAGGCTTGGAGGGCTCGGGGCACGGCATGGCCTCTGCAGGCAGATCAAGCATTCGCAAAGGAATCTTGGGCTCCCCTGGTTTTCTGTCATGGGCAGCAGCCGACAGCATTCTGGGGAGCTCCGAGCAACTTTGGAGGCGAGTCCCTTCTACTGGACGGTAAGATGAGGTCAGGTCCAAGCCTTGACCATGGAGGCATGCTATTGGTAAGAGCTTGAAGAAAATCACAACAGAGACAAATATGGTTCTAAAACTGATATAGTCATGTTCCCGATTTAAAAACAAGTTTGAGTCCCATTAAAAAGCCGAGAGTCAGCCTTTCACAGTGAGGAGCCAAGGCTGCTAGATCTACAGGCCTGATGACTGTCTTTTCTTTTTGAGGTTCACCCTCTCACCCTCTGCCCAACATTCCTTTTCCTTTTCTGCCAACAAGAGCCACAGTTCACAGCAAAGGCAATGAAGCAACAGAATCCATAGAAGTAGATTTCCGTACTAGCGATCACAGCCACTTCGGCTCAGGTCGTAAAGCACGGCCCCTTCCTCGGACTAGCAGCTGGGGGGGGGGGCAGGTATCCAAAGGTGAGTTTGGTTTTTCACCATTGTTTTAGTACACCGGAGAACGCATATTGTCACATTTTAGAGAACATGAACTAGTTCGCCATCTCCTATGTCAGGTGGCACCACCATCTCCGAGAAGGAAAGCAGGTGAGACCCCAGCGATGACCTCACTAGCTACTGAAGTGGTTCCAAGGCTTCAGGAGATGGGTGCAAGGCCTCTCTCCTCAGACTGCAGCACAGGCGCAAATAAATCTTCCAGGAACATTTTGCCTTACTTTTCAGTTATTTTAACTTGGTGATTAGAACTTAGCGGAAAAGGTTAACATGACCTTTTACATCATAGGCTCCACGTGGTGATTGCTTTTAACATAGAGAAGCATTCCCCAGCACCGCTTTCGGAGTTGTACATCAAGCCCCAGGGCTAGAGTTTATTTATATTGGCTACTTTATACCTTCTCACTCACCCCTCCAGTTTCCCCGACTTCCATGCCAAAAAACAGACACAGAGTTTTTCCTTTTTATAATTTACTATGTTGAACATACATCCAAGTCAGGATGCCCCTTTCATCCACAGGAAGTCTGGGGCCACCTGACTCACCGACACGACAAGTACAAAAATAGAAAAGGCAACCTGGCTAAAAGGAGAGACCAGTGGAAACTTTGAAGGCAGCACACATCTAAGGAGCTATGTCATATGAAATTAATTCTGAAGTCAGCGATTAGAGTCAGGTTACAGTCCAACCATAATTCTGCTGCTAATTAGTCAACCCATTACAACACTTATTTCATTGAGAGACACTCAGCCATGACTTCTAAGGGTGGGCTGGGGCAGAAGGAAGGAAGGAAGGAGACAGCCAGATAAATGGCAGCTCTTTCCTTTTACAAATAGACATGCCTAACAGGCTCCTAGCTGAAATGACATACGTGTCACACTCTCCCCTTTCCAGCAAAACAAAGACACCTCGGACCACAGCTCTTTAGTAAATCACTGAAGATCACTGAAGACATCATTTGGTTTATGTGCTAGCGTAAGAAGCCCCGAGACTGAGATGTCTACAAAGCAGTCTCCTTACAGGAAAGAGGCAGGGGTTAGTGGGTTGGTTTGAACAGGCCAGCTTTATGTATTTTGGACTCCTAAAGACTTCAAGGTTCAGAGAAACACTAAGAACAGGTGGCAATGCCAGAGGGGAGCTGCGGAAAGAATGCCAAGTACTACGAACAGGGGCAGCTATACATGTGGGGGATGGGTTAGGACAACATGAAGTGAGAGCCTGACAGCTTGAGACTCACGCATCTGAGCATTCTAAAGCATCAGCGTCAGAAAGAAGGATACAGGAGGACCACCATCTGACGGCTACTCCACGGCAGACACCGCCCCAAGGGCTGTTTGTCCACTACCTCAGAGGTGCTGTCCACCTGAAGATGTATGCCCTACTGCTGTTTCTACTGGCACTTGCACAGCAACGTTGAGAGGTGGGTTCTGTGGGAAGAGGCCCATTCTATGACTGGTCTGTTGCGGTGTTACATCATGAAGCTGCTGAGGTCAAGGGTCAGCAGTAGTGACCTGGGGGTCACTGGAAACGCCTGCGCTTCCCAGGCATTCTATTTTCATTTCTATTCCCCAGCTTATTCACTTCAAAGAAAAAGAAGGGGACCAGTGATGCCTGAAGCTGAACTGTACAGCTTAATGGCCAGAAACCAGACTTGTCACATGCGATCAAATCTCATCACAGTGTTGGTGACAGAGTTAAGACAGTTGAGAAATCAGTTTTCATTCCAAGTTCTAATTTTATTGTTGGGGCTGAGATTTCTCTCACCTTGCAGCTTTTATTTTGGAAAATCTCCAAAGCACACTTTTAGTCATATTTGAGTAATTGAAACATGAAAAAAATTGCAATGTTTCGGCCACATAAAATTCTAACCAGATGCTCTTAAAATTTTTGCATGTACACATCACCTTTTGCTCTAGCAGGGCGGGGGGGGGGGGGGGGTGTCCACCAGACTGGAAATACAGTACTCTTAAGAGTCATAACCCACTGACATAGCACCTCTCCAAAGAGGAAGGAAAGGAGGATGCCATTGGCCTCTCCAGTTCTCTCTTTCTCCTCAGAACATGGGGAATCCAAGTACAATCAAGTTAACGCTTACCGACTGCCTTCTAAATACCAGGAACAATGCTGAAGAACAGCGGGGAGTTGGCAAGGATTTAATTGACCTGCAAGCAGGTTCTCATAAGAAATATTGAGACTAGGTTCCCACTCGAATGGCTAGGGCACTAGTGGCAGTGTTTTCCTTTTCCTTCTGCTAACAGGAAGCATGGAGCTTTAAAGGCTCGGTGTTTAAGGGAACTAGCGTACTTGCAGAGTAAGCGCTCTCACCAATGGAGATGCATTCCCAGGCATCAGGTACTCCCAGCACTTGGGAGCTGGAAGAAGGCAGGAGAGCTGAGAGTTAGTCCATGTGTGCTGCTCAATGAACTTGAGGCCAGTCTGGGATACATGAGACTCAGTCTCAGACAACCCTTTCCTGCACATAATGCTTCTGCCAAACCCACCATCTGTGGCTTATAGAACGCCTTATCTATCAAGATGGTATTCCACACTGTATCGCTTCTGTTCAAGGAACTCACTTCACAGCCAAATAAGTGTGACAGTGGGCCCACAATCAAGGAATCCTCCACCTTACCGTGTTCCCAACCATCCTGAAGCAGTTTGCATGATAGAAAGATTGAATGCCTTTTGAAGACATAGCAACAGCTGGCAACAGTCTGGAGGAGTGGAACTGGGTTCTCCAGAAGGTTGTATATGCTTCGAATCAGCATCTAGTATATTGTACTGTTTCTCCTACAGTTAGGATCCACAGGTCCAGGAATCAAGGAGTGGAAAAGGCAATAATTGTACTCACTATCACTCCTAGTAACCCACTAGGAAAATTTTTGCTTCCTGTTCCTGTAACCTTAAGTTCTGCTGGTCTAGAAGTTTGGTTCCAGAAGGGGAACACTCCTGCCAGGAGCCACAGCAAACATTCCATTGAACTGGAAGCTCAGACTTCCTCTTGGCCACTTTGAGCTTCTGATGTCCTTAAGCTAATAGGCTAAGACAGGAATAACAGTGTTAGGAGGGTGACTGATCCAGACTATGAAGGGGACATTGGATCGCTTCTCCACAATGGAGATAAGGGTATGTCTGGAGTGCAGGAGATCCTTTGGGGCACCTCTGGGTGCTACCATGTCCTGTGATTAAGGTCAATGGGAAACTACATCCAATCCAGGCAGGATGACAAATAATACAGGCCCTTCAGGAAAGAAGATATGGCTCACTCCTCCAGGAAAAGAGCCAAGACCTGTGGAGGAATGTGCCGAAAGATCAGGAAATGGGCAGTAGAGGAAGGTTATAAATACCAGCTAAGGCCACGTGACCAATTATAGATCTGAGGATTAGAATTGATAAGAGTGTTTCTGCTATATTTTGTTAAGAATGTATTTATAAAGATATTGTGTTTTCATTCCTGAATTTTTAATCACATAATGTAACATCAATTAATACCAGTGGTTATCATATTTAAGTTCTAAGATATCAAAAAAAAGTGCCTCAAGGGACATTGCCACCTATTCTAAAATTTACAATGCATTTGCAGTTGTACAAAGGAGAGTTGCATTGCACTGTGTGTATTATAACCTGCTTAACTATATAATGGGTTTGCAATTGTATGTGGGATAGTTATATCATGTTAGGAGTAACTTTAACCTGGTTATTGTTTTCAATTGGAAATTAAGCATGGCATAAAGAGATAGGATTCTGTGTCACATTGTCAAGGTGTGGACTTATGATAACTATTCTTGATTGTCAACTTGACTACATCTGGAATGAACTAAAACCCAAGCGGCTGGGTACACCTGGGAGGGATTTTTCTTAAATAATTTGAAGTGGGAAGACTCACTTTTAACCTGGCTCTTTTGAGGTGGGAGATCCACCTTTAATCTGGGCCACACCTTCTGATGTTCAAGGACGTGGGAGAGGGAAGCTTTTGCTCTTGGCCCGATTGCCCTCACTCTCTCAGGCAAGTTCATTCCTTTGCTGATATTAGAGTCTACCTATTTGGGATTCTGGTGTATAATCAAGACCAGCTGAGATATCCAGGCTCATGGACTTTACTACTAAGTTTTTGACTTTCTGTTGATAGATAACCATCATTGGTCTAGCTGGACCACAGCACAGAAGCCACTCTAACCCCCCCCCCCCCCCCCCCCCCCCCCCCCCCCCCCC